>NW_016112925.1:0-1199 GCF_001604975.1 Cebus imitator | reverse complement strand
AGGGGACAGGTGTCTTTTTTTTTTTTCTTTTGAGATGGAGTCTTGCTCTATTGTCCAGGCTGGAGTGCAGTGGCACGATCTTGCTCACTGCAACCTCCACTTCTCGGATTCAAGAGTCTCCTGCCTCAGCCTCCTGAGTAGCTGGGACTATGGGTGCCCACCACCATACTCTGCTAATTTTTGTATTTTTAGTGGAGAAGAGGTTTCACCATGTTGGCCAGGCTGGACTCAAACTCCTGACCTCAAATGATCTGCCCGCCTTGGCCTCCCAAAGTTGTGGGATTACGAACGTGAGGCACTGTGCCCGGCCTAGATGTCCTGAAAGAAATGTAATCATTGATACATGGTGACTGAATGTGTGCAGTGGGTGAGGGAGAAGTCAGGGGGGACCCTCAGATTTCTGGCCTGGGTGCCTGGAACTCCACCAAGAAGAGAAGTACAGAGGGAAGAGCTGGTTTGTTGGGAAGGCGGTTGGGTCACTGGGATGTGTTGAGTTCATGGCCTGTCAGAGATGTCAAGGCAGAGATATCTAGCAGGCAGTTGTCTACAGATGTGTGGAGCTCAGGTCATGTGGCATGAGGGAATGGATTCTTTTTTTTTTTTTTTTTAATTTTTCTGGGTACATGATAGGTGTATGTATTTGGGGTATATGGGATATTTCAGTACAGACATGCAATGTGCAATAATCACAGTAGGGTAAACGGGGTGAGCCATTGTGCCTGGCTTTTCCTGGCACCTTAAATGGAGGCACATTATGGTGTTCTGGTCTTCACTAACTCCACAGTTGGTCTCTGGACTGTAATATCCCCTCATGGTTTCACGTAACTCCTTGTAGATAAATCTAGTGCTGTTTTTTTTTCCTTTAGTTTTAGACCAAATTAGACCTCAGACGAGACACACTTTTTGACAGAAACCTCTTCAGAGTTATAAAGGTACTACAAGCTCAGATTTCATGTTAAATAATGTATTTTTTTTCTAAACATCCTAACCTTGACTCTATCTGTTCCTTCACTCCTCCTCCCCCAACCCAATCTAGGCAGTTGTCAGGTCCTGTTGACTTTACCTGAAGGTGACTGTTTAGATGCTTACTGGCATGCGTGCCACTGCTGGCCAACTTCATAGCCTCACTCTGGCTCACCCAGAGGGTGTTACAGTGCTTTTGTCACTGTCTGCCTCCATTTTCTTTTCTTTTTTTTTTT
>NW_016112924.1:0-1200 GCF_001604975.1 Cebus imitator | reverse complement strand
AAAAAAAAACCCAAAGCCCAACAAAACTGTCAGAGTAAAAACCAAGCTCTGAAAGAAAGAAGGGAGGCCAGGCGTGATGGCTCACGCCTATAATCCCAGCACTTTGGGAGGATGAGGCGGGCAAGAGATGGAAACCATCCTGGGTAACACAGTGAAACCCTGTCTCTACTAAAAATACAAAAACTAGCTGGGCATGGTGGCATGTACCCGTAGTCCTGGCTACTTGGGAAGCTGAGGCAGAAGTATCACTTGAACCTGGGAGGCAGAGGTTGCAGTGAGCTGAGATCGCACCACTGCACTCCAGCCTCACAACAGAGTGAGACATCTCTTCAAAAAAAGAAAATAAAAATGAGGAAAGAAAAGGAGCACTCCTCCCCACTAACTCCTCTCCACTGAGTCAAGAGAGCAAAGCCTATAGGTAAAGCAGCTGAGGCTGTGGACACTGGGTTTATTGCAGGTGTGCCCGATGGAGAGGTTGCACATACTCAGAGGACACCATGGATGCAGGATGCAGTCTGCAACTTGCCAACCAAGTTCCAGGTGCAGGCACTGGGGCAGTACAGCTTGGAAGACTTTGCACATTGACTTTTTACCAAATAATTTTCGATAGCAAAAAATATGAATGGCTTTCTGATTTCTCATCTGCATATTTATTTGCAGAATCTCAGTGAAAACGAATGACTATGACCTGTTAGTTCACAAGCTGATCACAATTATAGAAAGCAAGGCTGGGCCAGCCACTAGAAGCACAGCACATCCTCTGGACACAATGGGCCTCAGCAAGATCCAGACATAAATTAGGGCCCCAGGCTACCATGAGCTACTGTGTTTGTTTCTTAGTGCTTCCATTAATTGCAGTCTTAATAATCAAATCACTATATGTAATTTACAACTCACTGACAACTAAAAGGTATGCCAAGCCAGGTGTGTGGCTCAAGCCTGTAATCCCAGCACTTTGGGGGGGCCAATGCTGGAGGAACACTTGAGCCCAGAAATTTGAGACCACGCTGGACAACATGGTGAAATCCCATCTCTACAAAAACTACAAAAATTAGTTGGGCATGGTGGTGTGCCCCTGTAGTCCCAGCTACTTGGGAGGCTGAGGTGGGAGGATCACTTGAGCCCAGGAAGCTAAGGCTGCAGTGAACTGTGATGGTGGCACCACTGTACTCCAGCCTGGACAACAGAGTGAAACCCTAT
>NW_016112923.1:0-1200 GCF_001604975.1 Cebus imitator | reverse complement strand
CGCCTGCAATCCCAGACACTCAGGAGTCTGAGGCAGGAGAATTGCTTGAACCCAGGAGGTGGAGGTTGCAGTGAGCCAAGATCACGCCACTGCACTCTAGCCTGGGCAACAGAGGAAAAAAGGAATGGAGAAACTGTAAGAGGTTATAAAAAAGTATATGAAAACCTTAACTTGTGTGGTCAAAACTGGTTGAGATTGGATGGATTTGTTTATAAGATATCATTAAAATTAGCTTTGGCATTACTAGTACACATGGAAAGATAGACTTTGGCCTTCTGTTTTAAAAAAGGTTTTTGTGCAGTATTAATAAGAGATAGCAAAAGATTTTTGCTTACTTTTTAATTAAGCTGCCAAAAAAAAAAAAAAAAAAAGAATGGCAGGGGAGCTGGGGAGGGAGAGATTTTGTTTGCCTTATGTTGTCTTTCTTGATTTGAAGATATGGGGTCTTGCTATGTTGCCCAGGCTGGTCTTGACCTCCTGGACTTAAGCAATCCTCCACCTCAGTCTCCCTGAAAGTGCTTGGATTACAGGCATGAGCCTTGTGTTGTCTTTATTACGTCTTTTGATTGTTTGGGAAACTGAGTCTCTATCAAAGAGTAAGGTTTTCGCTTTTTGGAATATTTGAATTATTATCACTTTGGCTGAATGAATGATTGTAATTTTGCAGACTTGTGAGCCTATTTTGATCAAGCGTTTTAAATGTTTTTAACTTAATTTTATTGATTTATTTTTGTGAGAGAGTCTCACTCAGTTGCCTAGGCTGGGGGGCAGTGGCACAATCATAGCTCACTGCAGCCTTGAACTCCCGGGTTCAACCAATCCTCTTGCCTCAGCCTCCTGAGTAACTGGGGCTATAGGCATGTGCTTCTGCTTATTGTCCCTGCTCATTTTTAAAAAATTTGTAGAGATGGAGTCTCACTCTGTTTTCCAGGCTGTTCTCAAATTCCTGGCTTCAAGTGACCTTCCCACCTCGGCCTGCCAAAGTGCTAGGATTACAGGTGTGAGCCACCATGTTTGGCCTCTTTCTTATTTTAATATCAAGTGTTTTAAACCATTGATATTTGACTAATTTCCCCAAATCACATTTCAAATTCTAAAATTAAGTCTTTTTCCCCTCAAAGCACTGGCAAATAAGAAATAATGTTTAACTTTGAGTTATATTAATAAGTGTTTTTTTGTTTTTTTGTTTTTTTTTTTGGG
>NW_016112922.1:0-1200 GCF_001604975.1 Cebus imitator | reverse complement strand
TTTTTTTTTTTTTTTACATGTCTGATAAAACCTTTGTAACCATTGTTAAACTGCTGGTGGAATCCAGAAAAGGATATTTGTCATCTCTTGTTCAACACTATGCTCTAACACCAGATCCTTCAAAATCCAGATGTAGTGGAAAGGACAGCAAGCTTTGGATTTTTACAAGGATACTTCTTAGACAACAATCACTTGGTGCCCATGAAGTCCAATAATATTTTACCTAATCTGTATTAAATTAGATCTTTGTGAAGTAAATGAGTTAAAAGGGAAATTGAAATTGGATTGCGGTTACTGCCCAAGGGGAAATATCGGTTTACAACAACAGCCACAGAATGTGTTTCAGCACAAGGCCCATTAAGAGCGGGAGAACAGTTCTTAACGAGTTATGGCATGGAGTATTAATAAATGTGTCATACTGGCGTCAAATGAACCTTCTGAAAAGCATAGGCTTTTCGTTTCTAATTAGCAACATGGGGCTTGGAGCACACAAAGTAGGAGCATTGCCATTGTTAAGTCAGCGTAAGATGTCTTCTCTTTGGGGCCCACTATTAGGGGAAGAAACATTGTGCAAGGCCAGGTAAAGCACATTCATATACATAATAAATCCTGGCATACTACTGCAAATGCAAAAAAATAAACATACACAGCCATCACAGTACTGCAGTACAGCCAGTTTATTAGCATGTCCCCACCCCATCCCAAGACTGAAATAATTTTTTTAGCCACATAAAAAGTATAAATAAATTTAAAAAATAAATTGGGTTTACATCTGTAATCTCAGCACTCTTGGAGGCCAAGATGGGAAGACTGAGCCCAGGAGTTTGGGGCCAGCCTGGACAAATAGCAAAACTCCATTTCTACAAAAAAAAAAAAAAAAAAAAAAAATTCATATCATTTTCACATATCTAACCATTTAAGAATGTAAACTATTCTTAGTTTGTGGGCCATATAAAAACAGATGGCAAAGCTGATCTGGCCTAGGGGATACACTAATATTAGTTCCTAAGGCCAGACTGCACAAGAATCATCTGAGTAGCTTTTTATTTTGTCTTATTTTTTATTTTTATTTTTTGCAGAGACAGGGCCTTGCTATGTTGTCCAGGCTGGTCTCGAACTTCTGGCCTCAAGCAATCCTCCTGCCTTGGCCTCCTAAAGTGCTGGGATTATAGGTGTGAGCCACTGTACCTGGGCTGAGTA
>NW_016112921.1:0-1200 GCF_001604975.1 Cebus imitator | reverse complement strand
TGATAGACACTGAACTTTTCAAAAATTCTTTTTTTTTTTCCTGAAAGAAGATTCCTGTTAATGAAAGAATATTTCAAATTCTAAAATTTCCAACTGAGTTAGAAATTAACTAAAATGTAAAATTTCAAATTGTAAAATGTCTGAGTTTGAAAGTTAATTAATCATCCAGACAGTTGAGAGGAATTGGAAGGTGAAGTTAGCCATGGGAATCGCTACTGCTGAAGGCTAATTCAGTCCGAACATGTGACCCTTGTGTTATACATTCAAACCCCCAACTTAAAAAATAGGTACCAGTTTACAGTCAAAGCCATTACTGTTTACAGGTTACTTCCTTCTTCCTGTGGATCAATCTTGGGTGTCTGTTGGGTTGTAGAATGAAAGAAGTCCTTGTAAGCATGAGGCTCTGGTGCAGTCTTGCTTGTTTCTTTGTACTTCTTCCCTTTGTACTCCACACCCACATGACTTACACGTCTGCTTTGTTATTTGGGCTCATTCTATCTTCCTAGTGCATAACTTCCATTGCTTCATCTCCAGTTATCAAATTCCTGCCAATTCATTTGTGCTCAGGTGACTTCCGTCTTCTCCCTGAAGCTTCCTGGTCTACTCCAGCCCAGGTATCACTTTTCCCTTTGAACTTCTGTAGCGCATACTGTCAGAAAAACTGGCACTTCAAACACTGCTTTTATTGTGAGTTAGCTTTTCATGAGTCTCTTATTTTCCTCGGTTAGGCAGTATTTTCTTTGAAGATAAGGGGCATGTTTGATTTTTCTTTTTCCATTTCATAATTTACACATGCATACACATCTTACAGTCATTTAAAATAAATATTTGTTGACTGATTATTTAAACAGGCTCAAGAAAATACAATTAGGAATAAAACTAAGTAATGAAATCTGAATTCAGATATAAAATGAATACTTCTGCTTCTGGGATTTAAGATTGCATGTGTCACTTAGAAAGGCAAAACTTTTGTAACTTAAGCAATATAGCATGATCTCTAACGGTGTAAGAAGTTATCCAAGATAGATTTGAGAAAAGTGGTCTGACCTGGTAACTTTCCCAGAATTTCAATCTGTTTTTTTTTTTTGAGACGGAGTTTCACTCTTGTTACCCAGGCTGGAGTGCAATGGCGCGATCTCGGCTCACCGCAACCTCCGCCTCCTGGGTTCAGGCAATTCTCCTGCCTCAGCCTCCTGAGTA
>NW_016112920.1:0-1200 GCF_001604975.1 Cebus imitator | reverse complement strand
GACCAGGATGGTCTTGATCTCTTGACCTCGTGATCCACCCGCCTCGGCCTCCCAAAGTGCTGGGATTACAGGCTTGAGCCACCGTGCCCGGCCAGAACTGTTTTCTTAATAACATGAAGATGATATTTGTCTTCTTCACTGTGCTGACATTTGCCCTGATGATGCAAAAGCAATGATGGGTAAACTGCTGTCTGTCAGGACCTGAATCAAGGCAGTGGCACCAAACTATACTCAGTAGCCACTGTATGCTTCTCTGCCAGATACACAATAAAAATAAGCCAGTTTCACTTAAGAATGCTCACAATGGGCCGGGCGTGGTGGCTCACACCTGTAATCCCAACACTTTCAGCACTTTGGAAGGCCGAGTTGGATGGATCACCTGAGGTCAGGAGCTCGAGACTAGCCTGGCCAACATGATAAAACCCTGTCTCTACTAAAAGTACAAAATTTAGCTGGATGTGGTGGTGAGCACCTGTAATTCCAGCTACTGAGGAGGCTGAGGCAGGAGAATCACTTGAACCCAGGAGAAGGAGGTTGCAGTGAGGTGAGATCATGCCATTGTACCTCAGTCTGGGCAACAAGAGCAAAACTCTGTCTCAAAAATAAATAAATAAATTATTTTTTAAAAAGAATGTTCATGATGACGCTCAAGAGTTACTCATTTTATTAAATCTCAAACTCTGAATACAAGTCTTTTTAATATTGTGTGGGACAAAATGGGGAGTTTACAGAAGGCACTTTTGCATAACAAAGCAGGTGGGTTTTCTTGAGGAAATGCAGTTGTATGATGGTTGGAACATCACTTCTTCTTGAAGGAATAATTGAGGCCGGGCACAGCGGCTTACACCTGTAATACCAACGCTTTGGGAGGCCAAGGCAGGTGGATCACTTGAGCTCAGGAGTTCGAGACCAGGCTAGTCAACATGGTTGAAAACCCATCTCTACCAAAAAATACAAAAATTAGCCAGTGTGGTCACAGGCACCTGTAGTCCCAGCTACTCAGGAGGCTGAGGTGAGAGAACTGATTGAACCCAGGAGGTATAGGTTGCAGTGAGCTGAGATCGTGCCACTGGACTCCAGCCTGGGCAACTGAGACCCTGTCTCAAAAAAAAAAAAAAAAGGAACAATTGACAGACGAACTATGAATATTTAGACATAGGTTATGTGACATATTCTTAGACATGAATAACTTGAACCTGT
>NW_016112919.1:0-1201 GCF_001604975.1 Cebus imitator | reverse complement strand
ATATAAACGACTTGAAGGAGCTGAAAAACATAGCAGGAGAACTTCACGAAACATACACAAGTTTCGATAGCTGAATCAACCAAGCAGCAGAAAGGATATCAGAGATTGAAGATCAACTCAATGACTGCCATTTTGATGCTAGCTGGTTGTTTTGCCTGTTACTTGATACATTTTTTCATTGTGTCAATGGTCTTTACCATTTTGTACGTTTTTGGAGTGGCTGGTACTGGTTGTTCCTTTCTATGTTTAGTGCTTCTTTAAGTAGCTCTTGTAAGGCAGGCCTGGTGGTGATGAAATCTTTCAGCAATTGCTTGTCCATAAAGGATTTTCTTTCTCCTTCAATTATGAAGCTTAGTTTGGCTGGATATGAAATTCTACGTTGAAAGTTCTTTTCTTTAAGGATGTAGATTGGCCCCAACTCTCTTCTGGCTTGTAGGGTTTCTGCAGAGAGATCCTCTGTGAGTCTGATGGGCTTCCCTTTGTGGGTAACCTGACCTATTTCTCTGGCTGCCCTTAGCATTGTTTCCTTCAATTCAAACCTGGTGAATCTATTATGTGCCTTGGAGTTGCTCTTCTTGAGGAATATCTTTGTGGTGTTTTCTGTATTTCCTGGACTTGAATGGTGTCCTGGCTTGCTAGGTTGGGGAAGTTCTCCTGGATAATATCCTGAAGAGTGTTTTCGAGCTTGCATTCATTCTCTCCATCACATTCAGGTACACCTATGGCATCTCTCCCCTTGCTATCTCTCCCCAACTCCCCACCCACAATCTTGCATGTTCTTCACATGTACCCCCAAACCTAAAATGCAATAAAATAAATAAATGGAAAAAAAAAAGAAACTCAGAAATGCACAGCTTCATGGAAACTGAACAACTGGCTCCTGAGCGTTGACTGGATAAAAAATAAGATGAAGGCAGAAATAAAGATGCTCTTTGAAACCAACGAGAATGAAGACACAACATACCAGAATCTCTGGGACACATTTAAAGCAGTGTCTAGACGGAAATTTATAGCAATAAATGCCCACTTGAGAAGCAAGGAAAGGTCTAAAATCGACACCATATCATCAAAATTGAAAGAGCTAGAGGAGCAAGATCAAAAAAACTCAAAGCTAGCAGAAGATAAGAAATAACTAAGATCAGAGCAGAACTGAAGGAGATAGAGACATAAAAAACCCTCAAAAAAATCAATAAACCCAGGA
>NW_016112918.1:0-1201 GCF_001604975.1 Cebus imitator | reverse complement strand
CTACTTTCCCTGACATCTTTCCAATTTGTTCTGCTGTTTAATTTATGAGAACATATAAGTGTCCGTAAATTGTACATTAGTGGGCTTCTCTGAAGGCAAAGATTATGGCATTGTCAAGCTTTGATTTCTCACAATGTTTAACAACTTGCTGTTCTAAATGCAGCAGACACTAAGTTTTTGTTTTTGTTTTCCGAAAGCAGAAGGAGTGGGAAGAAACGATACAAGTATGGAAGCTAGAGAGAAAATGCAAAAGACAGGAAGAAAGGAAGGATGGGGAAACATTAAAAGGAGTTTTATTACATCACGAGACTCATTTAAGACATGACGGGGCTTCATTATTTGTTCACTTTTTGCCTTTAAGTGCTGATTCCTAAAAAAGACAAAAAATATTAAAACATGAAGAATTAGGAGCCTACCGAATATCAAATTGGGGAGGAAAATGTCAAATCTTTCAAATTAGAAAGAAATCCAGGAAGAAGACAGCACTTGTCCTAAAGGGTTACATCTTTGAAATCACCTTTGTAGTTGTACATTTATCCTACAAAGCAAGATGCCTCTGGAGTGCAAACATGCTTTTCCCAGCTTCAGGGAAACCACGCAGCATGTGACAGCCCCTGGAGGTGACTGTTCCCGCCATTGTCACTGCCTCCACGCAGAGCAGCCTCTCCAGGACAGATGCTAACAATCGATGGCTGACACCTCACACTTAAATCCGTCAATGAAAAGACTGTTACAATAACAGCAGTGATTGTATATGGCTACTGATTTCTTTGGGGCCTCCCAAACCCAAAGGTAAGAAATAATAACAGGTCATTTTTCATCAAGACAGACAACGCAGAGGATGATTGGAGCAGAGGTACTTCCCATGAACTGTGCTGCCTATGGGAGCACTGCCAAGAAAACAAAAAATCCCGCCTCCTGAGAGGCTCCTGTGTTTAGGCTGGTGAAAAAAGCAATAGAAATCCTCACAACACAATAGTCAAGACAGCACCAGGTAACCCACGTTGATGGGCAAACCCATCACTGTTATTTTAACTAAGTCCACAAATAAGGGTGTATGACTAGTAAATGGATAACTATTATCCCACTTCACAGATAGATAAACAGAGACTCATGGGACAGAGTGGCAGAACTAAGGGCTAGAACACAGAGCTTCTTCCTCTTAATCCAGTATTTTTTTTTTTTTTTTTTTTTTTTTGAG
>NW_016112917.1:0-1201 GCF_001604975.1 Cebus imitator | reverse complement strand
AAAAAAAAAAAAAAAAAGCTACAAACTGGGAGAATGTAATTGTAATACATATAACTGACAAAGGATTCATATCCAGAATTTTAGAAAAGTCTTGCAAATCGATAATAGAATAGAAGAAAATTTATTTCAAAAAGAGTAAAAAGGCCAGGCCCTGGTGGCTCATGCCTGTAATCCCAGCACTTTGGGAGGCAGACGTGGGTGGATCACCTGAGGTTGGGATTCAAGACCAACATGGAGAAACCCAGTCTCTACTAAAAATACAAAATTGGCCAGGCGTGGTGGCACGCACCTGTAATCCCAGCTACTCGGGAGGCTGAGGCAGGAGAATCACTTTAGCCTGGGAGGTGGAGGTTGCAGTGAGCCAAGATTGCCCCATTGCACTCCAACCTGGGCAACAAGAGCAAAACTCTGTCTCAAAAAAAAAAAAAATGTATAGGTCATCTCACTCATAAATCCTAAGTAAAATCTAAACAAATTGAATCCAGTGATTAATAAGAATGATAAATCCAACAATATCAAACTGGATTCATCCCAGGAATGTAAGGTAAAGTGTAGCATTCAAAAATCAATTCTATTATCATTATTAATAATATATGCCATTTACTAGATTAAAAGGATAAAGGATTGAAAAACCATATGATCGTCTTTTTTTTTATTTTTATTTTTTATTTATTTTTTTAAATTTTTTTATGATCGTCTTAAGTACAGAAAAAAAGGGCCTAATCTAAATAAGCTAGTAATATGAAGAAACTTCCATAACCTAATAAAATCTCTTTAAAAGCCACAGCAAATATGCTTAATGGTAAAATGTCTGGTAACATTCCTTTTGTATGTGGAACATGACAAGGAAGCCCCAAATTATTCAAAATTTTAACTCAGAGTAAAGTGGGAAAAAAAAAGAAAAAGAAAAGAAGTTACAGTGTTTGCAAAGAATTAAGCTACAATTAAAAATTAACTTCAGGTCAGGCACCGTGGCTCACACCTATAATCCCAGCACTTTGGGAGGTTGAAATGGGTGGATTGCCTGGGGTAGGGAGTTCGAGACCAGCCTGACCAACATGGAGAAACCTGGTCGCTACTAAAAATACAAATAAATAAATAAATAACTGGGCGTGGTGGCGCATGCCTGCAATCCCAGCTATTCACGAGACTTAGGCCAGAGAATTGCTTGAACCTGGGAGGCGGAAGTTTTGGTGAGTCA
>NW_016112916.1:3349-4550 GCF_001604975.1 Cebus imitator | reverse complement strand
TTTTTTTTTTTTCTGCTAGCTCCCTTTACTCCAGCTCTCTCTCTGACCAGTTTTCACACAAAAAGGGGAGTGGGGAGTGAGAGGATTATTTTTAGGTTTTATGGCTGGCTTTGGGTAAAACTGGTTTTGATGACGTGCCTTGGGGAAGAGATATTCTAGTTTCGATGGCTAGCATTGGGGGAGAATAAGAAGCCAGAAACAAGAGGGCAGGAGGTCAGAGAGAAACTTTTGCTTCCAGGGCGGCTTCTGAGGCCTTCATTTTAGGTTATCAGAGATGACTGGGCAGCCGGGTTCTGGATAAAGTATACCAGTGTGTGAGTGCTGGTCTTCTACACTTGCTGAGCTCTTTTAAAGGGTGTTTTTCAACCTTGGATGCATATTGGAATCACCCCAGGAGCTTTAAGAAATATTGTTGGCCTGGAGCTGTAGCTCATGTCTGTAATCCCTAAACTTTGGAAGGCTGAGGCAGGATGACTGTTTTGAACCTAGGAGTTCAAGACCAGCCTGGCCAACACAGTAAGAGCCTGCCTCTATAAAAAAATTTTTAAAATATTTGGGTCTGGTACTCCACGCCTATAGTCCTGGGTACTAGGAAGGCTGAGGTGGGAGGATATTGCTTGAGCCCAGGAAGTTAAGGCTGCAGTGAACCATGATCGCATCACTGCACTCCAGCCTAAGTGACAAGCAAGATTCTATCTCAAAAAAATGAAAGAAAAAAGTTGGTTGGGGCCTACCCCAGAGATTCTGATTTAACGAGACTGGGCATCAGGAATTTAACACCCCCTGGCCCCCCGGGTGCTTCAACTGTGTATCCAAGATGGAGAACCACTAGATTTACAGCAAGGACATTTTATTACATTCTTTCTAAAGTTTCTTGCATTTTTTTTTTTTTTTGCATATGGATTCTCTGTTTATCAAATAAACAAAAAGGAAACCTGTAAATGCTTGTCAAAGTCTGCTGAAGCTTCAGGCCCAAAGCCTACAGAGATTAATGACTAATTTGTATGGTCCTTTAGAACCTTGCTTCTCAGTGGGACTCATGAACCAGCAGAACATCAAGATCACCGTGAATCTGTTAGAAATGCAGAGGCTGGCCAGGTGTGATGGCTTACACCTGTAATCTGAACATTTTGGGAGCCCAGGAGTTTGACACCAGCCTGGGAAACATAGGGAGACCCCCACCCCCTGCCATCTCTACAAA
>NW_016112916.1:0-1038 GCF_001604975.1 Cebus imitator | reverse complement strand
ACTCAGGAGGCTGAGGCAGGAGAATTGCCTGAACCCAGGAGGCGGAGGTTGTGGAGAGACAGAACCGCCCCATAGAACCAAAAAAAGAGAAAAAAGAGCGAAACTCCATCAAAAAAAAAAAAAAAAAAAAAAGCTGCAGAAGCCCAGCCCTTCCTGGCCTGTACACACCCCATGCAGCCACTACTACATGAAATCAGATGCGGGCATGGTCTTAGCGGGTCTTAGTCTTGAACCACTCGCCCCTAACTCACTCTGCAAACAGTCCCGATGTTCTCCTACTTTCCCAGCTTTACCTCCAACGTCGGTATCCATTCTTGCTTTCCGGGGTAAACAGTGACTCCCTTCTCCTCCTAGCTGGGCCGTCCTCTGGGTAAACACTATGTCTGTTTCCACCTCCACCTTACTACTCCTGGGCCAGTTTGATGCCTTGATGCACCTGAGCTCCCTGGGAGCTCTTGCTGATCTCACTCAAACTTACACAACGAAATTCAAACACAGAAGATTATGAAATTAAGTTATACTTCATCCTCTTTCTGTCTTTTCTTTTCCTGATTTGTCATGTTAGGCTAAAAGACCCAGAGAAAAAGAGTTACCAATTTTATACACCAAAGTCATTCCTCTAGGAAAGACAGCAAAATTACTAACATGAATGACGGGATGAATTTTTCTGGTCATTTTCAAACCACTTTGATTACTATAACCAGAGGAATTCCCCCAGGCACTTTACCCCTCAGCCATGGAGAATGTTGATTTTTTACTTTCAGCCAGCATTATGGTAAATATATTTTTATTATTAGTTTTATCAGAAAAGCTTATACATACAGGTGATTTCTGATGCATAATTTTATTAAAGCCAGAGATGGTCATTTCTTCTAGAGAAACAAATCTCTGAGGTGAGAATGGAAGACAATGAAACAAGCGATTCCACTTTATAATTTACCTTTGTCAAACTATCCCAGAGCATGCCAATTCTATTATGAAAGTACTGCTTTGACATTATGAATCAAATTAACAGAAACACAGAAGCCAAAAAACCTT
>NW_016112915.1:0-1201 GCF_001604975.1 Cebus imitator | reverse complement strand
GACCGTGTGAGACTGTCTCAGAAAAAAAAAAAAAAAAAAAAAAAAAAGTGATTTGAGGGATTCTGGTGGCAATGAAACTGTTCTATTACCTTGATTGTGGTGGTAGTTACTCTGATTGTATGCATTTGTTAAATCTCTCAAAAGTATATGTACATTAAGAAGGGTGAAGTATAAATAAATGGGGTAGGAAGCCAGGGTAGACCTTCACAGAACCCTGACCAGGTTCTCCCAGCATACCTGCATCAGTAACAGTGCTTAAGTCTGATTAACCACACTATTCCATATTACTACTATGTGTGTGTCTTCCCGATTCTCATAAAACAATCTGTCTAATAAAGGAAAAGTCTCAAAAATTAGTGATAATTTCTCATTTATTTCTTCCATCATGTGGAACTTATACCTTCTGCCCTTCATGTCTGGTTCAATTTCATTGATAATGTTCCAAAATTTGAGACCAGAACACCAAAGGAGAAAAATGAAAGCAGCAGAAAAAATGCACATTAACTCAAAATGAAAAGCATAAAGAACTCTGCAAGGCCGAGCACCGTGGCTCACACCTGTAATCCCACAACTTTGGGAGGCTGAGGCGGGTGGATCACAAGGTCAAGAGATCGAGACCATCCTGGTCAACATGGTGAAACCCCGTCTCTACTAAAAATACAAAATTAGCTGGGTGTGGTGGTGCATGCCTGTTATCCAGCTGCCTGGGGAGACTGAGGCAGGAAAATCGCTCGAACCCAGGAGGCGGAGATTGTAGTGAACCCAGATCACGCCATTGCACTCTAGCCTGGGCAACAGAAGTGAAACTCCGTCTCAAAAAAAAAAAAAAAAAAAATTGACACCCTAGAGTTGTGGCTTTCAACCTACTAGATCTAATACTTTTTTTCATATTGAATATTTTGCAATGTCCCCTTTACTATCCTGAAATAAAACTGACCCATATACAATTTCAAATTTTAACATAATGTCAGAACTCTATTATAAAGGAGGACTAAACAGAAAGTTGTTTATAATAATATCATACATTGATTTATTCAACAAATATTTATTGAGTGCCTACTATGTTCCAGGCATATGAACAAAAAAGGGACATGTCTTTGCTATCTTAGAATTTACTTATAGTGGGAATGAGGGAGAAAGAGAATAAATACCGAACATAGTTACTAGATATATTGTATGTTAGAGAGTAATACATGTTAAT
>NW_016112914.1:0-1201 GCF_001604975.1 Cebus imitator | reverse complement strand
ACTGCCTTTGACTCTTTCCTTTTATTCTGTCAATGCTGCTTAGCCAAAAACTACCAGGAACATACCTGCACTTGAAGTATTTAGATTTTTTTCCTGTTGCAATAAAGAGAAGGCACATTAGGAAGAACCATTGGGTATCTCAGGAAAAGAGCATTAGAAAGGACTTGGAAGATTTAGACTTGTGTTAAGTGATTTGAGGGAGGGTTCAAGGAAGCAAGGCTTGGATACAGTTTGCCTTCTGTCAAGAAGCAGGGGTAATTTTGTTATTTGAAATATTAATTGAATATTCATGACTCTACCTGGAAGTAAGGAACCAACTTTTCTGGTTTGCTTGAGACTGAGAGGTTTCCTGGGTCAAAACATTTTCAAAGCCCAAACCAGGAAATTCCCAGACAAGCTAGGAGGAGTGGATCACACCATGTAGAGGGCAGGAGGAGAAATAAAATGAGGCTATAGCTGGAATTAGTAAAGAAGCAGTCATACATACTAGCCAGGAGTTTGGATGTCTGGTCATTTTTATGGTTTCGGCAATGTTCATTATTTTGCCTAGATTCTGACATGATTACAACATGATCTTGTCAGTCTCATAGCTCATCATGGTGACAGAGTGACCTTGTCTAATTTTGATGTTGTTGGTGCTCATTAGAAAACCAGATTCCACCTCTAAGTGCCAGGCTGGCTTCCAGAAAACCAACACATTCTTATGATGCCAGGCCAGTTTCTGCCAGGGGCTGCTTCTCTTTTTTCCAGTTCCCTTCTGGGGGTTTGAGGAATGCTTTTGGGTGGGCATGAGTTTATAGATGTGCCATTTTCCTTTCAGGAGTCTTAACTTTAGCCACATTGGTTCTATGCCCTAATGAAACACTTTGGGCTTTGAGACATTACATAATAACAAACAATAAAGAATTATCTATTTCTCTTAACACATTTTTTTCCAGTGGATAACAATGTTTTTTTTTTTTTTTTGAGATGGTTTCGCTCTCGTTACCCAGGCTGGAGTGCAATGGCGCGATCTCGGCTCACCGCAACCTCCGCCTCCTGGGTTCAGGCAATTCTCCTGCATCAGCCTCCTGAGTAGCTGGAACCACAGGCACGCGCCACCATGTCCAGCTAATGTTTTGTATTTTTAGTAGAGACGGGGTTTCACCATGTTGACCAGGATGGTCTCGATCTCTTGACCTTGTGATCCACCCGCCTCGGC
>NW_016112913.1:0-1202 GCF_001604975.1 Cebus imitator | reverse complement strand
TACTAAAAATACAAAAATTAGCTGGGCATGGTGGCGCGTGCCTGTAGTCCCAGCTACTCGGGAGGCTGAGGCAGGAGAATTGCCTAAACCTAGGAGGCGGAGGTTGCGGTGAGCCGAGGTCGCGCCATTGCACTCCAGCCTGGGTAACAAGAGCGAAACTCTGTCTCAAAAAAAAAAAAAAAAAGAAAGAAAGAAAGTCAGCCCCTAAACATGAACCGTTCAATACTAGAAGATTTCAACCAGTTTTACCACTTACCTGTCATTCATAAAGATAAAAATTCTTTTTTTTTTTTGAGACAGGGTCTTGTTCGGTAACCCAGGCTGGAGTGCAGTGGCACCTTCTTGGCTCACTGCAGCCTCCGCCTCCCCAGTGCAAGGGAATCTCCTGCCTCAGCCAACCAAGAAGCTGGGATTACAGGCCTGTGCCACCACACCTGGCTAATTTTTATATTTTTAGTGGAGACAGGGTTTTCCCATGCTGGCCAGGCTGGTCTCGAACTCCTGGCCTCAAGCAATCCACCTGCCTCAGCCTTCTGAAGTGCTGGGAGAAGTGCTGGGATCATAGGTGTGAACCATGACGCCCAACTTAATAAAAATAAAAATTCTGAGAAATCAGGGCCAGGCGCTGTCTCTGCTAAAAATACAAAACAATTAGCTGGGTATGGTGGCTCATGCCTGTAGTCCCTGCTACTGGGGAGGCTCAGGCAGGAGGATAACTCAAACCCAGGAGGCAGAAGTTACAGTCAGCCGAGATCATGCCACTGCACTCCAGTCTGTGCGACACAGTGAGTCTGTCTCAAAAAAAAACTGGTAACTTCCAGAGCCTTCTCTTTTTCACAATGCCATTATTGGTGGTAGGATCGACCTCTTTTCTTTCAAGAATTTGCAAAAGACTCTACAAGAACTGCTTCCTTAACACCACGCAAGGAACTAAACTAGAATAGGAATTAGAAGGCCTCTTCTCTTAGGAGCAGACTGAAGAGAAGTCAGGTGACTTTGAAAGAGTCACGGGCACTCAAACAGAAGCCGTGACCTTAACTTCCACTCTTCTCACTTCTCACTTTTTTTTTTGAGACGGAGTTTCGCTCTTGTTACCCAGGCTGGAGTGCAATGGCGCGACCTCAGCTCACCACAACCTCCGCCTCCTGGGTTCAGGCAATTCTCCTGCCTCAGCCTCCTGAGTAGCTGGGATTACAGGCACG
>NW_016112912.1:0-1202 GCF_001604975.1 Cebus imitator | reverse complement strand
AAAAAAAAAAAAGAAAAAAAAAAGGAACTTGATAGATCCTAAGATCTTTTTCTCACTGAAATATTTAAACGCTGTATTTTAAGAAAACTTCTTATTCATTCATAGACTTTTATCTGGCCAGATTTCTACTCTGAGAGCTTTTCTTTCTACTTATCTGACAAACCATAAATTTTACTTCAAGGGCAAAACCAACCTCCAAGCACATTTATGGCCCACGTTTTAAGAGCCGGCTGCCCTTTCTATCCTGTGTCTCTGGTTAAACATGTTTTCATTTTCTTGGAGCAGATTTTTCAGAGAGGGGCTAAAGATACGTGTTCCTCTGGAGAGAGCTCCTGCCTGCTCAGCAGGAAAGAAAATGCTGCAGAACCTCCTACCTGAGTTCCACCCCTGGTCTCAGGCTAGAAGTCTCCTTCTTGATTGCACTGGAGTCCTTCTCTACCCCACCTTGCTTGTTTCTTCCTTCTCGGTTTTTATGTATTCTCCTCTGCCTCCTTTAAAGAGTGGCAACTTTTTGGACTTTGGACAATTCCTATGTAGCAATCTGGGCTGATTTTAGAGAGTCTGTTTCCTGCTTTCCAGTGAGCTGATTGGTTGATGAACTGATTTTATTTACCTTCCCCAGGAGGGAGTACAGTCCCAGGATGCTGGGGAGGCCCCCTGGGGACCCCTGAATCCCCTTTATGTTGGCTCCTTGTCTTTTTGTTTGGGTTCCTAGGGATATGGTGTGAGAGGCAGCACAGCTTTGAAATGATAGCGATTGAAGGAGTCTCTGCCTCTCACCATATTGGGAAGAAGGTGGATTAAAAATATATTTACTTTTAATTGTGGCAAACTATACATAACATTTACCATTTTAAGCTTTGTTTTTTCTTTTTTTGAGATGGAGTCTCGCATTATCGCCCAGGCTAGAGTGCAGCGGCGCGATCTTAGGTCCCTGTAACCTTTGCCTCCCGGGTTCAAGTGACTCTCCTGCCTCAGCCTCCTGAGTAGCTGGGATTACAGGTGTGTGCCACCACACCTGGCTAATTTTTGTATTTTTAGTAGAGGCAGAGTTTCACCATGTTGGCCAGATGGTCTCGATCTCCTGACCTCGTGATCCGCTCACCTCAGCCTTCCAAAGTGCTGGGATTACAGGTGTGAACACAGCATATGGCCTGCCTTTCTTTCTTTTCCTTCCTTTCCTTCCCTTCCTTCCCTTCCCC
>NW_016112911.1:0-1202 GCF_001604975.1 Cebus imitator | reverse complement strand
ATATATATATATATATATATATATATATATATAACTAGCAACCATCAAATAAAAGATATGTTTTGTAGTTATAGCATGTAGCCTTTAGTAAAAGCATTGAAACAGAAAATATTTATTGTAACATAAAAAATAAAATTCACCATTAAGAGGAAAATGAAGAATGAATTTTTGAAAAGAACCAGAATTCTAACACTTATTACTTTATTTTAAAAATCACATTGATCCACAGTAAGTTTGTGGAATTCCAGTCTTTATCTCTGAATTTCTATTAATGGTAAACTAGATACAAATGTTGTGGGAGCATTATGTCTTAAATTATATAAATCATATATATGCATGCATGTTTTACATACTGTAGTTGGAAAGAAAAAACACATTTAAGGTCTCCATTTAAAAATATAAAGCAAAAGTGCTTCAAATCATTTTTTAAGTTTAATTATTAGGTATAATATTTTAATTTTATCATGGTCTCCATCCTTGCAAACTTTGTAATTTTTGCTGGATAAGATATCAGCCTTCATGTTACATGACCATAGCTATTTATAGAGGTGTGGGTAACAACTGTTAACTAGAGGGGACTTTGGTATCACAGTTTCCACATGCAAAATTTAAGAGAAATCTCTTTGTGCTCCCTCAATATACAGATCTGGCAAACTCTCAGCTCCTAAATCCACCTCTCTGATCCTCCATATAATCATTGAACAGGACAGTCACCTTAAAGCAACATTTTAAATGGACACATCGACAGTCAATGTGGCTGTCAATTTGCACATTTTTTTTCCTTACTTGATACTATCGGAAAATGGTAGCAATACCTTCAGCAGTGATCTCAGTCATGGTGGTCGTCAAAAGTAAAAGTCAGTTGAAAAGTTCCCGTCAAGTAGCACTTTGCAGACTATTTGGGGATTTGAGAACTCTGGTAGAGGGTTCTGTGTCAAAACCTGGGGGCTCTTCGTTTTCCTGGCTGTTTCTGCTTCTTCTTTGTTGTTCTCTTGAACTTTGCCTCTCCTCTGCAGAGTTCTCCCCCTGGAAACAACCTAAGCCCTTTCCAAGCAGCACTTGTGGCTCAGCTAGAAGTATCAGCTTCAAATAAAAATAGCCTCATCTCCCTAGGACTCTTCAGCACTATTTTTTTGTTGTTGGCACTCTAGAGGAACACATACACAAACATGCCAGCTCTCCCGCCCCCAAGAAAGGCAAAA
>NW_016112910.1:0-1202 GCF_001604975.1 Cebus imitator | reverse complement strand
ATGTTCTTCACATGTACCCCAAAACCTAAAATGCAATAAAATAAATAAATGGGGGGGGGAAAGAAATAAGCCAGGCACAGAAAGACAGACATCCCATGTTCTTACTTCTAAGTGAGAGCTAAAAAAGTGGATCTCATGAAGACAGAGAGTAGGTGGGTGGTTACTAGAGGCCGAGAAAGTGCAGAGGAATGAAGGGAGGATGATTAATAGGTACAAATAAACACTTTGATAGAAGAAATAAGACCTAGTGCTTGACAGATCAGTAACATGCTATAGTTAATAATACTCTATTGTATATTTCAAAGTTACTAGAAGAAAATAATTTGAATACTCCTATCATAATCAAAAGACAAATAATTAAGGTGATGGATCACCCAATCACACTGATTTGATTTTTATATATTATATGAATGTATGTAAATCTCCCATGTACCCCCAAAATATTTACATCTATTATGTATGAATAAGAAAGAAAAGCAGGAAACAAAACTACCCTGAATAATCCTCCTTTTAAAAATGTGGAAATGATAAATAAATGGGAATCTTACTAAAAAAACCCAACTTAATTTGGGGGTAGGATATGAAATGTGAAAAGTGGGAGGTATAATTTCTAAGAAATATCAAGTGGGACTGCTGGGCAGTTCCCAACTGAGCCATGACCCCTGTGACAAGCTGTTTACTGGATACAACGTAAAACCTGACATGGTGAAATGATTATCACAAGCTGAAATGCTGGGAATGGAGAGAGGAAATAATCAGCCCACAGGTTTTATTGCACATAACCCTTCTCAAATCTTTTGTATATTCATTACCTCCTTTAAAGCGTAAAACAAGATAGTCCTAGCAGAATACATGGTGCCTAACAGACACTCAGTAAATATTTGTTCAGCGAGTATGTAAGAACTGAGTCCTTTCAGAAAAGCAGTAGTTAATGAAGTTTAGGAATTTCTTTGCAACGTGGGGCCAGGGACCAAGAACCTTAGAATTACTGCAAGAGGTCTGTGATTCCCTGTGCATTAAACATTGCCCAAAAGGGAAAAAAGAGCATGCCTTCTGTCCACCTTTTGTGATCTTGTATTTTCAGAATTAATGAATACTAAAAGAATGTCCTTGGGAAACATTGTCATGGAATTTGGAATAAATACACAAGTTTACCATCTTGAGTCATCTGTTTAGGGTAGTATAAATAAAGGAATACTAGC
>NW_016112909.1:0-1202 GCF_001604975.1 Cebus imitator | reverse complement strand
TCAAAAAAAAAAAAAAAAGAAAGAAAGAAAAGAAAAGAAATATCTACACAGAATAAAAGTTCTGACAGGGGCCGGGCACAGTGGCTCATACCTGCAATCCCAGCACTTCGGGAGGCTGAGGTGGGTGAATCACAAGGTCAAGAGATGGAGACCATCCTGGCCAACATGGTGAAACCCCACCTCTGCTAAAAATACAAAAGTTAGCTGGGCGTGGTGGCCGGTGCTTGTAATCCCAGTTACTTGGGAGGCTGAGGCAGCAGAATCGCTTGAACCTGGGAGGCGGAGGTTGCAGTGAGCTGAGATCGCGCCACTGCACTCCAGCCTGGGTGACAGAGTGAGACTCTGTCTCAAAAACAAAAAAAAAAAAAAAAAAAAAAAAAAAAAAAAAAAAGAAACACACAAAAAAAAAAACACACCAAAAAAAAAAAAAAAAAAAAAAAAAAAAAAAAAAAAAAAAAAAAAAAAATGGAAAAGAAAAAGATGGTACCTACCCAACGTATTTTGATAAATTGGAAAAATTCTGTTCCCCAAACCTGGCAAAAATAGCACCAAACCACAAAAATAAAACCACTCTCATTGTCTTTGTCTTTTCAAATATCAAAGAAATCAAAGAGGCAGCAGTTAGAAGTGAAATAATGCAAAGTCCTCCACGCTTCGTAAAGGAAAATTAGGAAGACTGATTTTGTTGTTGTCATTACAGACAGGGTCTGTCTCGCTCTGCTGCCCAGGCTGGAGTGCAGTGGCGTGATCTCGGCTCACCGCAGCCTCAAACTCCTGGGGTCAAGAAATCCACCCACCCTGCCTCCCAGAGTGCTGGGGTTACAGGTGTGAGCTACCGTGCCCTGTCTAAAGTGGTAAATTTGCTGTTTTGTGCATTTTACCATATATTTTCTTTGACTACAGGAAGAAAAAAATATCTACACAGAGGCCGGGCATGGTGGCTCATATGACTTTGGGAGGCCGAGGCGGGTGGATCGCCTGAGCTCAGGAGTTCGAGACCAGCGTGGGGAACATGGTGAAACTCCATCGCTACTAAAGATACAAAAATTAGCTGGGCGTGGTGGCAGGCGCCTGTAATCCCACTTACTTGGGAGGCTGAGACAGGAGAATTGCTTGAACCTGGGAGGCAGGGGTTGCAGTGAGCCAAGATCACGCCATTGCACTCCTGCCTGGGCAACAGAGTAAGACTCCGTCTCAAAAAA
>NW_016112908.1:0-1202 GCF_001604975.1 Cebus imitator | reverse complement strand
CCTCCCAAAGTGCTGGGATTATAGGCGTGAGCCACCGCGCCCGGCCGACTAATACATTTCTATTGCAAAATGGGGTGTCAGTTTTCTACTGAGAACCTAAGTGCTTAGAGTACTGTAGAAAGTGACATAACTGAGAAATTTATCTTCTTTTTATTTGAAAGGCCGTAATGCTCATTACAAAAGTAAAAGATCACACATAGTGTATGAAATAAAAGTATACAAGTCTAAAAAAAAAGTATAAAAGTCTTCCTTTCAATCCTTTTTTTCTTTTAAAGTACATAATTAATTTTCAAGAGTTATACTTTGTTACTTTGAACTTCATTAATTCCTGCTAAAAATTGCTTTAGGTTTGCAAAATCATTAAAAATAAATAATAAATTTCTCACAAGGAAACATATGGTGGCTGGGTGCAGTGGCTCACACCTGTAATCCCACCATTTTGGGAGGCTGAGATGGGTGGACTACTTGAGCTCAGAGGTTGGAGACCAGCCTGGCCAACATGGGGAAACCCTGTCTCTACTAAAAAAAAAATTAGTCAGGCCTGGTGGCACACGCCATTACTCTCAGTCACTCAGGATGCTGAGGCAGGAGAATCACTTGAATACAGGAGGGGGAAGTTGTTGTGAGCTGAGATCGGGTAACTGCACTCCAGCCTGGGTGATAGAGTAAGACCCTGGGGGAAAAAAAAAGAAAGGAAAGAAAGAAAGAAAAAAGAAAAGGAAAACAAAAAGAAAACATATGGCAGAAGCTTTATGCCACTGGATTTTTCAAAGATTTCTTGGCTATGATACCAAAGGGCATAGGCAATAAAACAAAAAAATAGGAATATTGGACTTTATGCAAATTAAAGTTTTGTGCATCAGAAGTCACTATTCTCAGTTAAAAAGGCAACCCATAGAATGTGAGAAAATATTTTCAAATTATGTATTTAATAAGAGATTAATAACCAGAATGCGGGCTGGGCACGGTGGTTCAAGCCTGTAATCCCAGCACTTTGGGAGGCCGAGGTGGGTGGATCACGAGGTCAAGAGATCGAGACCATCCTGGTCAACATGGTGAAACCCCGTCTCTACTAAAAATGCAAAAATTAGCTGGGCATGTTGGCGCGCACCTGTAATCCCAGCTACTCAGGAGGCTGAGGCAGGAGAATTGCCTGAACCCAGGAGGTGGAGGTTGCGGTGAGCCGAGATCGCGCCATTGCA
>NW_016112907.1:0-1202 GCF_001604975.1 Cebus imitator | reverse complement strand
TGGGGTTACCGGAGTTGGTTTTTTCATAAACATGGTGAGCTTTGTCTGAATTGTATGTTTCTTTTTTTCTTCATAAATTTCACAATATGGACGAAACACATCGTGTGCCATCCGTTCAATCCTTGCAAATCGTTCGATGTTTGGGTCCATTGCTTCGAAATGTGTAGGAAGTTTATTGGGAGGGGTTTGATGAAAAATATCCAAGACACAAAACACAAATTGCCATACCGAGTCTGGGATAACAGTTGAAATGGTGCATGTGGAGATGGTAGTGCTGCCAGAAGCTGGTCCACACTGTCGTATGCCAGCTGGGCAACGTTTGCGCTGCCAGACGCGGAGCAGTCATGGCTAGCGATTGTGGTTGTAAAGTCAAAGGTCGTAAGTTGCATAGGTCATAAGTCGATTGATACCTGTATATTTAAAAATTCCTACAACTGATTAATCAAAATATAGCATTTTAAAATGAAAAAATAAAACTTTTATTATAAGAGATAGCGAATAGCCAATAAGCACATGGAAAGATGTTAACATCACTGGCCATCAGGAAAAGGCGAATGTAAACCATCAAGAGATGTAAATACACGCCCATCAGAACAGCTAAAGCCTGAAAAGACCCAGCAGTTACTCTTAGATAGCTAGCCAAGAGAAGTGAAAATATAAAGGCGCGCGCACACACACACACACACACACACACACGCAATGTATGACAATATTTATAGAAACTCAATTCATACGAGGTCCAAACTAGAAACCACCCATCTGAGCACCAAATGAGGAGGGCTCAGAAAATTGTGGTGGATTTAGAAATGGAATGCTTTCCAGTAATACGGAAAAAACAACCTGCCGGCGTCCACAGCCACAGGCGTGGATCTCAGATCACCATCCTGAGCAACAAGAGGCCAGACGCAGAGGCGCAGGCGCTGCACGCTTTCACTTATTTGAAATTCAAGAACAAGCAAGACAGATGTGCAGGAATCCATGGATGGTGGTGCTGACCTCTAAGCGTGCTTTCTGCTGGAGAGCGCAGGGCAGAGCCTTCTGGGGTGATGGAAATGTTACATATTTGATCTGGGAGGTGAACCTAGGCATGGAAGTTAATGTTTTTGTGACTCAGTTTCTCTTATGTAAACTGGGCATAATTGTATCCCAATCATTGAACAAATAAAATGCTTCAAACGGTGTTGCTTTTTTTTTTTTTTTTT
>NW_016112906.1:0-1202 GCF_001604975.1 Cebus imitator | reverse complement strand
ACCCAGGTATGGTGGTGTGAACCTGTAGTCCCTAGCTACTTGGAGAGCTCAGGTGGGAGGATCTCTTGAGCCCAGGAGTTTGAGGCTGCAGTGAGCTGTGATCACACCACTGCACTTTGGCCTGGGTGACAGAGCCAGACCCTATTGCCTAAAAAAAAAAAAAAGAAAGAAAGAAACACTACGGTGTCTGCCAACCCCACTCTCTCCTGGCTGTGAAACCAATCCCCACAGCAGTTCTGCCACTCGCTGCGTCTTTTCCAAACAGACCCTATTTCCAGTCACTCCCCATGGCCAGCCAGTTCAGATCACCCTCCAGCCAGCCGCCAGTGAACGCCACTGCCTAAGTGCCAGAACCATCTACACCTTCAGTGTCCTGAAATACAGCGAGTTCTCTCAGCCCGCCTGCTTCTTGCTGGAGGTCCCAGGTAGGCACTAAATGGTGCGGAAGCGGGAACTTTCCCTCTGGACCTTGGGAGCTTTGTGACACCACGGTTACAAGCACGAGCCTAGAGATAGACTCACCTGGATTAAAACCACACTCATTGTGTGTCTTTGGGCGGCTTTGTTTGCACAGTCTGTAGAAGGGGTTTATTCTTGTGAGGATTAAACAGGGTAATGGACGTGAAGCACTCAGCACGTGTGCGGTTGTAGGCAAGAGCCATTGTCGTTTCTCTCATTATTATTTTCCTTCCTTAGAAACCAACTGGGTTTTCCTGGTGCTGCCATCACTTCTGCTACTGCTGTTAGCAATCGCCACAGGGGGTGTGATCTGGAAGAGCCTCATGGGGAATCCCTGGTTTCAGCAGGCAAAGATGCCACGTGCCCTGGTATAGCAAATTTGGGGGTGTGCAGTAGGTGGGGAGGGGTTAAGAGTAAGGGGCTGGGGCTGGAGCTATGAGTTATTCAGATAGAATATTGAGATGGGGACGGGCGCGGTGGCTCAAGCCTGTAATCCCAGCACTTTGGGAGGCCGAGGCGGGTGGATCACGAGGTCAAGAGTCCTGGTCAACATGGTGAAACCCCGTCTCTACTAAAAATACAAAAAATTAGCTGGGCATGGTGGCGCGTGCCTGTAATCCCAGCTGCTGGGGAGGCTGAGGCAGGAGAATTGCTTGAACCCAGGAGGCGGAGGTTGCGGTGAGCCGAGATCGCGCCATTGCACTCCAGTGTGGGTAACAAGAGCGAAACTCCGTCTCAAAAAA
>NW_016112905.1:0-1202 GCF_001604975.1 Cebus imitator | reverse complement strand
TGAAAGATCAATGGTAGATAAGACCAGAATGCCTCTCTTCCTCCAAGCGATCATAACTAGACACCAGCAAGGCAAAAAAAAAAAAAAAAAAAAAAGTTCAAGGCAAACACATCCAGTCATCCTAAGACTTTTGATAAAATGGCACCTTGGCAAATCACACTGGGAAGGTACTCTCAAGCCAGAAATGCCACAAAGCAGACACTTTTATTTGATATCCATGCAATGGAAAGAGAACTCTGAGCGTCAGAGAGATCACTGGAGAGCTGGTGCATCAGAGCCTACCCACAATCAGAAGAGTGACAGGAAGTGACAGGTGATTTTCAACATCTCATCAAGCTTCATGAATGCCCTAAATCAGGGGGCGGCAAACAACTTCTGTAATAGGCCACACAGGAAACATTTTAGGCCTGACAGGCTTTAAACCCTGCCCTTGTACTGTGAAATCAGTCATCGATGACACGTAAACTAATGACCATAGCTGAGTTCCAATAGAACTTTACTTACAAGCATTAGATGTGTATTTTATGTAATTTTCACATGTCATGAAACATTATTCTTTGTTGATTTTTTCTTCACCCATTTAAAAATGTAGAAACTATTCTTAACTCTTGGGCCATCCAAAAACAAGAGGTGGCTGCACTGGCCCATGGGCTGTAGTTTGCTGACCCTTCCCTAAATCATGCATTTACCCTGGACAGAGCCACAGGGACAGACCCACAGCAACTCAGAGCGGGGACCATGTGGTCTGGTCCTGATTCTATATCCTGGTTCTGACAATTACTAGCTTGAGATCTGAGCTAAATTTCAATCTTCCCCTCTGAAAGTAAGGATTATGGCAGGACCCTCCTCAAGCCTTTGAGAACTAGTGAAATAGCAGCAGGCACGAGGCAAGCATTTGAGAGAGGATAACTCTATTATTACTGTCATTGCTTCTTTGCTTTCGTCTAGATTTCCATCAACCCAGTTTTAGAACACATGATCTCAATGCTTGTCTAAATTTCCAGTTGGAGATTTTTGGTGCATAAGACAAGGGAAGAGGCTGGGCGCGGTGGCTCACACCTGTAATCCCAGTACTTTGGGAAGCCGAGGCAGGTGGATCACAAGGTCAAGAGATCGAGACCATCCTGGTCAACATGGTGAAACCCCGTCTCTACTAAAAATACAAAAAATCAGCTGGGCATGGTGGTGCGTGCCTGTAATCC
>NW_016112904.1:0-1202 GCF_001604975.1 Cebus imitator | reverse complement strand
AGCCTCACTCTGTTGCCCAGGCTGGAGTGGAGTAGCATGATCTCAGCTCACTGCAACCTCCACCTCCTGGGTTCAAATGATTCTCCTGCTTCAGCCTCCTGAATAGCTGGGACTACAGGCATGCGCCACCACACCTGTCTAATTTTTTGTATTTTAGTAGAGACGGGGTTTCACCATGTTGGCCAGGCTGGTCTTGAACTCCTGACCTCAGGTGATCCGCCCGTCTCGGCCTTCCCAAGTGCTGGAATTACAGGCTGTGCCCAGCCTAGCCTGAGATACTTCTGTTTCCCTTTAGCCTGAGATATTCCTAATTCCCTTAAAGGGAAAGGATAAGAGGAAATAAAGCTTTGTTTTTTTGAGGGGGCAAAAATTGACACCAAGTGTTATTCCCTGAGGGTTCCACTGGGGCAGGAGGAAAGAAAATCAACTTTTCCTGTTTAACTCCCGAGAAAAGAATGTAAAAAACTACGTTCTTGGTTAGGGATTTAACACATCCAGTGTGTGGGAGGCTGTGGTGGGGATGATGGCAGGTTGATCTGTATGAAGCGTTTAGTGAAATAACCAAAATCTTAGAGAAAACTGTCAGTGTGCATCTCTGCTCTGCCCCCGGCCTGCTGGGTGGGTGGTCTTATTTTTTGAGACGGAGTTTCGCTCTGTTGCCCAGCCTGGAGTGCAATGGTGTGATCTCTGCTCACTGCAGCCTCCACCTCCCGGGTTCAAGTGGTTCTCCTGCCTCAGCCTCTGGAGTAGCTGGGACTACAGGCCTGCGCCACCACACCCGGCTAATTTTTGTATTTTTAGTAGAGACGGGGTTTCTCCATGTTGGTCAGGTGAGTCTCGAAGTCTTGATCTCAGGTGATCCACCCACCTCGGCCTCCCAAAGTGCTGGGATTACAGGTGTGAGCCACCATGCCTGGCCCTGCTGGGTGATCTTAGACAAGCCACTTCATGCCAGTTCTGATGCTCACTGCTTCTTCATTTATTTTTATTATTTTATTTTATTTTTTTTGTGGAGACGGGGCTCACTGTGTTGCCTAGGCTGGACTTGAACTCCTGGCCTTAAGCCATCCTCTTGCCCCCACCTCCCAATGTGTACGGGTTCCAGGCACGAGCCACTGTGCCCGACCCCTCATTTCTCCTTCCACCTGGTTTGTTGCTTATAAAATTCTTCTCTACTCCAACCCACCTTTTAAGACCCTGCG
>NW_016112903.1:0-1202 GCF_001604975.1 Cebus imitator | reverse complement strand
AGGATTTTATTTTTCCTTCACTTATGAAGCTTAGTTTGGCTGGATAGGAGATTCTGGGTTGAAAGTTCTTTTCTTTAAGGATGTTGAATATTGGCTCCCACTCTCTTCTGGCTTGTAGGGTTTCTGCTGAGAGATCTGCTGTGAGTTTGATGGGCTTCCCTTTGTGGTAACTCGACCTTTTTCTCTGGCTGCCTGTTTATTTTCTCCTCCATTTCCACCCTGGTAAATCTGATGATTATGTGCCTTGGGGTTGCTCTTCGTGAGGAATATCTTTGTGATGTTCTCTGTATTTCCTGGACTTGAATATTGGCCTGCCTTGCTAGGTTGGAGAAGTTTTCCTGGATAATAACCTGAAGAGTATTTTCCAGCTTGGATTCATTCTCTTCGTCCCATTCAGGTACACCTATCAAATGTAGATTAGGTCTTTTCACATAGTCCCACATTTCTTGGAGACTTTGTTCATTCCTTTTTACCCTTTTTTTTCTAATCTTGCCTTCTCGTTTTATTTCATTGAGTTGATCTTCGACCTCTGATATCCTTTATTCTGCTTGGTCAATTCGGCTGTTGAAACTTGTGCATGCTTCTCAAAGTTCTCGTGTTGTGTTTTTCAGCTCCATCAATTCACTTATATTCCTTTCTATTTTGTCCATTCTAATTAGCATTTCGTCAAATCTTTTTTCAAGGTTCTTAGTTTCTTTGCATTGGGTTAGAACATGTTCTTTTAGTTCACAGAAGTTTCTTACTACCCACCTTCTGAAGTCTGATTCTGTCGTTTCTTCACAATCGTCCTCCATACAACCTTGTTCCCTTGCTGGTGAGGAGTTGTGAACCCTTGTAGGAGGAGAGGTGTTCTGGTTTCGGGTGTTTTCATCCCTTTTGTGCTGGTTTCTTCCCAACTTAATGGATTTATCTACCTGTCGTCTTTGTAGTTGCTGACTTTCAGATTGGCTCTCTGAGTGGACGTTCTGTTTTTGATGATAAGATTATTTCTGTTTCTTAGTTTTCCTTCTAACAGTCTGGCCCCTCTGCTGTAGGACTGCTGAGGTCCACTCTAGGCCCTGCTTGCATAGGGATCGCCTGCAGCAGCTGCAGAACAGTAAGAGTTGCTACCAGTTTGTTCTTCTGCTCTCTTTGTCCTAGAAGGATACCCGCCAAGTGTCAGTCTGATCTCTCCTTTATGAGGTGACTCTTTGGATATACAG
>NW_016112902.1:0-1202 GCF_001604975.1 Cebus imitator | reverse complement strand
TCACTCTGTTGGCCAGGCTGGAATGCAGTGGCGCGATCTCGGCTCACTTCAATCTCCGCCTCCCAGGTTCAAGCAATTCTCCTGCCTCAGCCTCCTGAGTAGCTGGGACTACAAGCACGTACCACCACTTCCGGCTAATTTTTAATTCTTGTATTTTTAGTAGAGACAGGGGTTTCAGCATGCTGGCCAGGCTGGTCTCTAGCTCCTGACCTCAAGTGATCCGCCTATGTCAGCCTCTCAAACTGCTGGGATTATAGGCATGAGCCACTGAGCCCAGCCTATTTTCATTATTTAAATTAAGAATGACAGCGTTCACCTTTGCATAAATATATTGGCCTTTTTTAAATGAAATGCCTGTTGTATCCTTAACTCGTTTTTTTTTTTTTTTTTTTTTTTTTTTTTTTTTTTTTTCTGTTGGGTTTTATGCTTTTTCTCATTAATCTGTACAAGGTTAAGGACATTAGTCCTTTGTCATTTTGAATTGTAAGTATTTCTATTTGTTTTTGAAAATTTTTTTAGTTCTTTTCTTGCCATATTGATTTTAAATGTTTATATATTTAAAGTTACAAGTCTTTTCCTTTGTAGTGCCTAGCTTTTGTGCTGCTTAGACAGATTTTCATGGCGGGGCACAGTGGCTCATGCCTGTAATCCCACCACTTTGGAAGATCAGGAGTTCAAGACCAGTCTGACCAGCCTCTACAAGAAATACAAAAATTAGCCAGGCGCAGTGGTGGGCACCTGTAATCTCAGCTACTCAGGAGGCTGAGGCAGGAGAATTGCTTGAACCCAAGAAGCGGAGGTTGTAATGAGCTTAGATGCCACCACTGCACTCCAGCCTGGGCAACAGAGTGAAACCCCATCTCAAAAAAAAAGAAAAAGAAAAAAACGATTTTTATTAGGGAATCTTCAAACCTCACCTTAAAATAAAAAAACATGAAGCTCTTCAATGCATGGGTTCCAGATATTGGTAACCCACTGATGGAACTGTACAGGCTTAGGGGACTGTCAAGTGATACTATGTATGTGATCACACGGGTCGCTGGGTGAAAAGCTGGTTCTGCATGAGAATGGTGTGGATGGTATGGTGATGGATGAGGTAGGATGGTGCAGTATGATTTGGTAGAAAGACCCTATCTCTACAAACATAACATAGTGAGACCCTATTCCTACAAATAATTTAAAAAATTGGCCTGGCATGTTAG
>NW_016112901.1:0-1202 GCF_001604975.1 Cebus imitator | reverse complement strand
TCTTCTGCTTGGTCAATTTGACTGTTAAAACTTGTGCATACTTCACGAAGTTCACGTATTGTGTTTTTCAGCTCCATTAATTCACTTATATTCCTCTCTAAATTGTCTATTCTCATTAGCATTTCGTCAAACCTGTTTTCAAGGTTCTTAGTTTCTTTTCATTGGGTTAGAACATATTCTTTTAGCTCACAGAAGTTTCTTATTATCCACCTTCTGAAGCCTGATTCTGACAATGCATCACACTCATTCTCCATCAGGCCTTGTTCCCTTGCTGATGTGGAGCTGCGATCCCCCGAAGGAGGAGAGGCATTCTGATTTCAGATGTTTTCAGCCTTTTGCGCTGGTTTCTTTCCATCTTTGTGGATTTATCCACCTTTCGTCTTTGTAATTGCTGACTTTCAGATTGGGTCTCTGAGTGGATGTCCAGCTTGTTAGTGATGATGTTATTTCTGTTTCTTTGTTTTCCGTTGGTGGAAGCCCCTCCCCTACAGAGCTGGGCCTTCCTGTGTTCAGCTGTGCTTGCTGTGAAACTCTCAACAGTCAGTGTTTCCAATTGCTGTTTTTTTTGTGGGTGTGGGACCAGCCAAGCCTGATCACCTGGCTCCCCACCTCAGAGCCCCCTTTTTTTCTTTTCCTAATTGAATAGGCTATTCTCTCCCAGGTGCCCCAGTCACCCACTGAAAAGGTGCTGGGATCTATGCAATTTCCCGTGCGGCAACCGCGCTGGCTGAAACAGCAGTGCTGAGATTCATGGCCTTTTATGCCCAGGAATCTCCTGGTCTGGCTCCCCGTTTCAGTCCCCCTTTCAATCAGCTGAATGGGCAACTCTGCCTCCCCGGAGCTCCAAACACCAAGTAAAAGGGCATCCAGTCCCGCACACCCCACACTGAGAACCGCCGTGCCAGGACACTGGCAAAACAGCTGCACCAGCCAAAAGAGTTGGGCTGGTTACCCGTGGGGCTCCTCTGTCAGTAATCTCCTGGTCTGTGGACAACAAAAATTCGTCTGAAAATCTGGTGTCCACTCACTCCCTGCACCTTCACTGGGAGCTGCAAGACTGAGCTGCTGCTAGTTGGCCATCTTGGATCTCTTTCCCGTCAGTAGCTCTTCTATACAACAACAACAACAACAACCAAGTGGAGAATCAATTCAAGAACTCAACCCCATTTACAATAGCTTCAAAAAATAAATAAATAAATAAA
>NW_016112900.1:0-1202 GCF_001604975.1 Cebus imitator | reverse complement strand
GAGACAGTCTCACTCTGTTGCCAGGCTGGAGTGCAGTGGCACGACCCCAGCTCACTGCAGCCTCCAGGTTTAAGCAATTCTCCTGCCTCAGCCTCCTGAGTAGCTGGGACTACAGGCATGAGCAACCATGCCCAGCTAATTTTTGTATTTTTAGTAGAGGCGGCGTTTCACCATGATGGTCTTGATCTCTTGACCTCATGATCCATCCACTTTGGCCTCCTAAAGAGCTGAGATTACAGGTGTGAGCCACCGTGCCCAGCCCAGTATAAGTTTCTTAATATAAGTTTATTGTGTTTTTTGGTTTTACAATTTGAGAGAATCTGCAATTCTTTTTGTACACATATGTAAGTGTGGGGTTTAAGAGATAAATCAGCCGTATGTCTATTACAATCTGATTATATATGTGTGTGTGTTTTTATCTATAAATACGACCCCAATTTTGGTTATGGCTAATCTTGTATACATTTTTTTCTTAGCTGTATATATACATTTAAATAATTTTCTGAAAGAGACTTACTGTTATGTTTTTAATTATTTGATTCTTGGGTCTTATTTTCTCTATCTTTTTGATTTTTGTATTGATATGCTTTTACTTATTTCTTATTTCTAATTCACTTGTGTATCTATACAGATTTTATTTTGTGGTATCTTGGGGTCACACAAAACTTCTGTAAGAAACAACAATATATTTTTAATTTGGTACAAAATAAACTTCAGTTGAATAAAAAAATTCTTGCTCATTACATCTGCCCTGAAGTTTGTCATTGATGTTGCTAATTATGTTTTTATATTTATTTACAGATATTTATAATATCTGTGCTTTTATTTTTCAAAATTTTCGAGAATAATTTAAATGTTTTCTGTACCATTATGATAATGCCACAAGATTCTATTTTTGTGTATGTGCATATCTTTCCCAAAAAATATGTATTTTTATTTGATTATGTGTTGTTTTCCTGAATCCTTTTTTTTTTCTTTTTTTTTTTTTTTTGTTGTGTTTCTCTTTTTTTTTTTTTTTTTTTTTTTTTTTGAGGCGGAGTTTCACTCATGTTACCCAGGCTGGAGTGCAATGGCGCGATCTCGGCTCACCGCAACCTCCGCCTCCTGCTTTCAGGCAATTCTCCTGCCTCAGCCTCCTGAGTAGCTGGGATTACAGGCACGCGCCACCATACCCAGCTTATTTTTTGTATTTTTAGTAGAGA
>NW_016112899.1:0-1203 GCF_001604975.1 Cebus imitator | reverse complement strand
CCATGAAACTATAAGGGTGTGGGCAGTATAAACCCAAAATTACGCATGAGAGCTTCCCCAGAGCTCCGTGTGGGTGGAGAAATGTGTCTTAACTGCTGCCCTACCTGCCATCTTGGTACTGGGAACCTGTGAGAATTTCCGAGCCCGACACCCTGCATCCTGGCTTTTCCTAACAGATGCAGAGCAGTCCTCCTGGCTCCTGAGGATCCTCTGGGGATGGCTCTGGTCAGTACAGCCCTTTCTTTCTCTGTTCTCAGCCGTGAGGTGCACATGCTCTTTCTGAAGCACTGAGACTCCCCCAGCAGCCGGCCTCAGCCACATCCGCTCCCTCACTCCAAAATTCCTCTGCTCCTCTGTCTTCACCGCTCGTCCCAACACGGCCACCTGCCTCCAGCAGGCTACACCAGAGTCCTGTGCACTGCAGCTGCTCCCACAGACTCGTGCTTAACCCTCACTGTGGTCCTGGCTTTCAAGGCCATTGCGCCTGGGAGGAGACGGAGGTGTCGGCTGGTGTCAGGGCACTTGAGTCATTCCCATTTTCTCCTGATGCAGGTGACTCTGCCCGTGAGATCTAGCTGGGAATCTCTCTCCGATCCACTGCCAGAGATACATTCTGAGCCCAGACACAGTCTCCTTAGTCCTCAGGTGTCACTGCTTGCTGGGGCACCCTAGGATACCTGGGAGGCTTCAGTGTGACTTTTCCAGTCAGGATCCCGTCTGACACCTGCATGGAGGCAAGTCCCTGACGTTCAGCTGGAGTTCCGCAGGGTCTGGGTCACCTTCCTTCCCATCCACCAAGAGCAGGTCTCCATCGCGGCCCCTTGGGTGGGGCTCCCAGACTGCATTTTTGCCCCCAGAGCTACACCACCCTTCCCGTAGGCTAAGGCCTGCTAGGAACACCCTGCAGGGTAAGGGAATAAGAGAGGTTCCAGGTGCAAAGAAAGCAGATACTTAAGTTACCCCCTGCACAAAAAAACAAATGTACCCTTTACCCACCTGTTGAAAAAGTAAGCTCTGTGTGTTCTGCCATCACTCCAGGGAAACCAGCCCCTGAATTACCCATTTCAGAAGCTGGCCCCCAGGTGCACGGGTGGACATGAGCAGAGGGGAGGGGTGTGCTGACCCACCTGACCCTTGACCCCAGCGCCATGCAGGGAGAAACGCAAGGGGCGGGCTTGGCTGCTGCCCCCCACTGTCACAGCG
>NW_016112898.1:0-1203 GCF_001604975.1 Cebus imitator | reverse complement strand
CCTCCTGGGTTCAGGCAATTCTCCTGCCTCAGCCTCCTGAGTAGCTGGGATTACAGGCACGCGCCACCATGCCCAGCTAATTTTTTGTATTTTTAGTAGAGACGGGGTTTCACCGTGTTGACCAGGATGGTCTAGATCTCTTGACCTCGTGATCCACCCGCCTCGGCCTCCCAAAGTGCTGGGATTACAGGCGTGAGCCACCGCGCCCGGCTTATTTTTTCTTTAATAAGCATCATTATTTTACTCATTTGCCAATACTTATTTACTCTTACAAAGTAATTATTTGTAACACCCTCAGGAAGGTTATTGATAATGAGAAGTAATATAACTTGGCCTGATCACAAGGTCATGAGACAGTTTTCCTCTTCACTGATTATATAATACATAGTAACTTATCTTCTCTATACTGACAAAGAAATATTTAATAATCTTAAACATGCATCATTTTGATTAGATATGTTACTGTTTTATGTAGGAATTCAAATATGTTTAACATGAATCTATTTAGATAAATATTCATCCTAAAAATCTTTACAGTAAATATGCATATTTCTTTGTTTATAATTTCTCTCTCTAACAGTTTTTGGTTTCTGAATGAGTTGGTCTTATAATGAATTAAGAATAGGTTTTCCTAAGTCAGATTCTTGTAGCCTTTAATGTTAACTCTGATTTGTTTTGCTAGAAGATCCCCTTGGTTTTAACTAATTGCCAACCTGTGTCTAGCACATTGTATAGGAAGTGACAAGGGAGAAAATGAGTAATAGAATAATAAAAATTTAGAGCTGGGAAAGTGCTAATGATCTCTTTTAATCTTTCCCCATCCCCATGCCACCAACCAAGGGATTTTTGAATGAGGAGTCTGAGTCCCAGAGAGATTATATGATCTCTCCTAGGCCAATGAGATAATAGCAAAGTTATGCTAGTCAAAGAGCACAGATAATCCCAGGACTTTGAATGCTACATGATTTTACTTCCTAATTATTCCTGCAGGGGTAGATCTATAGAGCTACTTTCACATTATGGAAGTATAATTTGTTTTCAAATATTGATCACAACTATTCTCTATTAAATATATTTTGATACAATAAATTCTCTAGATATTACATTTTATTAGAATGTTCTAAATGTTGCTAATGCCATTTATTATCTTATTTAATATTGAAGGTAGTAAAATAGTAAGCTCTTTTTTTTTTTTTTTTTTTT
>NW_016112897.1:0-1203 GCF_001604975.1 Cebus imitator | reverse complement strand
TGCACTCCAGCCTGGGCGACAGAGTGAGACTATGTCTCAAAAAAAATGAAATTATAATGAAAAATATTGTGTCTACATGTCATATTTGTATAATGTACTAAATAAAGTGAGCAGGACAGGTCTACAGAAATCTGCAGAAATGCCTAGCGTTGAGCTGGCCCCTTTGAGAAAGAAAGGATGTTTCTGGAAAGACTATCCAGTTATTAGGAAGTAGTGTAGCATAATCTGTGTCGCTGTGCACACTCGATGACGTGGCCAAGGCTGAGAGTAACACATACTGGAAGAAGGGAATGGGTTCCTAGCTTTTCTCTGTTCTGGGGAAGAAACCTCCTCTCTTAACAGAGACGCTTTGTTCATCCTTCCAAGCATGTCAGGTTCACGTGAGTTGAGTCGAGGGAAAGCGAGTGTTTTTCACAAGGGATTCATGGAAGCCAAAGAGTAACGACCGTTCCTGGATGTTTTTCACCACGTTCCAAATCATAGCCACTGGACCGTCCTGGTCAGCCATCGTCCTGTGGTAGCTCATCTGACAAAGGGAAGGACACGTTGTGTGTGTTCCTGTAAGAGAGTGGCTCTTCCTAAAACCAAATAATTGGAAGAGCATGGTGTTCATGCCTGTAGTCCCAGCACTTTGGGAGGCCAAGGCAGGCGGATCACCTGAAGTCAGGAGTTTGAGACCAGCCTGACCAACATGGTGAAAACCCATCTCTACTAAAAATAAAAAATTAGCTGGGCATGGTGCCACACGCCTGTAATCCCAGCTACTCGGAAGGCTGAGGCAAGAGAATTGCTTGAACCCAGGAGGTGGAGGTTGCAGTGAGCCTAGATGGCGCCACTGCACTCCAGCCTGGGTGACAGCAAGACTTCATCTCAAAAAAAAAAAAAAAAATCAAATAATTAGCACGGACCAGTGTGAAACATCTAATGGTAAAAAAACAAAGGTTGTGGCCAGGCACGGTGGCTCACACCTGTAATCCCAGCACTTTGGAGGCTGAGGTGGGCAGATCATGAGGTCGAGAGATCGAGACCATCCTAGTCAACATGGTGAAACCCCATCTCTACTAGAAATACAAAAATTAGTGGGGCATGGTGGCACACGCCTGTAGTCCCAGCTACTCGGGAGGCTAAGGCAGGAGAATTGCTTGAAACTGGAGGCAGAGGTTGCAGCGAGCTGAGATTGTGCCATTGCACTCCAGCCTGGGC
>NW_016112896.1:0-1203 GCF_001604975.1 Cebus imitator | reverse complement strand
TTTTTTTTTTTTTTTAAGAAATTGTGAAACTGAGCTGAAAGTGCCCTGAGATGTGGCTTGGAATGCAGCATTTGGCAAAGTCCTGGGCAAAAGGAAATGTGACCAGCAACCTTTCCCCTGAGTGTGTTCAGTTTGCTGTTGCTAGAATTTCAGAGAACATCAGCTGCTTCCATCCTGCTTCTGGAAACCTCTTAGCTGTGAATGGGAGAATAAACCTCTGCCACCCTCCTGGGGTATGTTCTGTAACGTCTAACACATGCGATGGGGGGAAAGTCTCACCTTTAGGTGGGTATGCACACTGTGGTCTGAGATAAAGAGGCTACTTTGAGAGGAACCCAAGATAGGCACCCAGGGCACCTGGATCTGGACAGAGCCATTCCACACCAGAGTGCATAAATGAAATTTACCTTTGTCCCTTTTGGTGCACAGTACTCCATGCTTATTACCATAAATAAGAAAGAAAATGAAAGTCTGGTGGTATTAAATGTCTAGCATATTATCAGTCATTTAGTTTTGTTTTAACCATGCAGATTCCAATAGCTGGCCCAGTGTTTCCGGATGGCTTCTGCCTACTAAGCAGGATTCACCTGCCTCTGGAACACATGTCCACATGCATCTCTTTTATCTTACTAGGGGCAGGGAGAAGATGGAGTAGGGGGAACAATAGTCTTCCAAATTAAGAAATGTGATCAAGTGACCAACTCCTCTTAAAAATGCTGGTGTAAATAACCCTGCTGATATTAAACACATTTACAATTAGGTAACGGTATTGAGTCTGCATTATTCAGTTAGAGACTTTCTTACCCTCAAAACATGGGCAGTGTCGGATGAAAAAATGAGGTTTTGAAGGCCCCTCCTTATGGGTAGAAGGCAGCTGGCCAGTTCACAAGGTAGACTTTGACATGGAAAGCTCTTTAAGGCCAGGTGAGGTGGCTCACACTTGTAATCCCAGCACTTTGGGAGGCTGAGCTGGGTGGATCACCTAGGGTCAGGAGTTCAAGACCAGCCTGGCCAACATGGTGAAACCCTGTCACTACTAAAAACACAAAATTAGCCAGGCATGGTGGTGCATGCCTGTAATTCCAGCTACTCAAGAGTCTGAGGCAGAAGGAGAATTGCCTGAACTTGGGAGGCGGAGGTTGCAATGAGCCAAGATTGCGCCATTATACTCTAGCCTGGGCAACAAGAGTGAAACTCCATGTT
>NW_016112895.1:0-1203 GCF_001604975.1 Cebus imitator | reverse complement strand
ATGAAGATGTTTACTTCTTTTTCTTTAAAGCATGCTTGAGAAAACCTTTATTGGAAGATATCCCAGAAGGTAATACTTTACAATCAGGCAATCAGTAATCACAATTAAATACAAAATTTCAGGTAAACTTGCTTTTCAAAATAAACCAGACCCTTTTAACAGAATTACCCAAGAGCTATTTTTCTTGTGCAAAGAGTTAACACTACTTTGCCAAAGGCATACAAAATACAGTATAAAAAATACTCCCCCCACCCCCAGAATAATACCAAACAGCAGCTGATAAAACACAAGTTATTCAGACCCCTTTTACAAGAATTGCCTGAGTACTTTTTTCTTGTACGAAGGGTTAAAACCGCTTTGCAAAAGGCATACAAAAATGCAATATAAAAAATACTCCCCCTCAGTGTAATACCAAACAGCAGGTTATAAAATGCAAGCTATTCAGACTCTTTTAACAGAATTACCCAAGAGGTTTTTTTTCTTGTACAAAAAGAGTTAACACCACTTTGCAAAAGGCATACAAAAATACAATATAAAAAATACTACTCTCCAATATAATACCAAACAGCAGCTTATAAAACACGAGCTATTCAGGTGAAACATCAGTAACCTACACTCAACCTGTTCTCCATAGACAGTTCCAAAAGTCAGCTAGCTCTTGTAAATCATGTTCCAGAAGGGTAAAGAGGCTATTTCCAAACATCCCCGGGAATTCTCTGAGTGCAAGAAACAACCTCAGAGGGAAACCATTATGGACAATAGATTTGGAAGTAGCAGCTGGTGTTCCAGAGCCACATATAGTACTTATCATTCCCTATCCTCCCAACTTCCAATCAGGCACCTGCTTTCCTAGGCAGAATTCTGGAAGGGCTGTTCCTTTTCACAGGACAGGCTTAGGGGTTCCTGAGGTTACCCACATGACAACTACTGGGTTGGATGACTTTCCCAGACTGGAGGCTGCACTTGGGTTCCACGTGGAGCTGCAGAGTCCAGCTGGGGCAAAATACAACATGGAGGCAGGCAGATCGCCTGAAGTCAGGAGTTCGAGACCAGCCTGGCCAACATGGTGAAATCCCGTCTCTACTACAAATACAAAAATTAGCCAGGCGTGATGGCACATGTCTGTAATCTCAGCTACTCAGGAGGTTGAGACAGGAGAATTGCTTGAACCCGGGAGGAAGAGGTTGTGGTAAGCTGAGATCT
>NW_016112894.1:0-1203 GCF_001604975.1 Cebus imitator | reverse complement strand
AGAGCTTCTGAAAGAACCACTACAAATAGAAAGGAACCACCAGTATCAGCCTTTCTAAAAAGTACCAAAAAATAAAAAGCATCAACATAATTAAGAAATTGCATCAACTAATGGGCAAAACAGCCAGCTAACATTAAATGGCAGTATCAAACTCACATATATTGTTATTAATTCTAAATTTAAATCGACTAAATCCCCCAATCCAAAGACACAGACAGGCAAAAAAAAGCCAAGACCTGTTGGTATGCTACATCCAGATCCATCTCACATGCAAGGATACACAAAGACTCAAAACAAAGGGATGGAGAAAAATTTACCAACCAAATGGAGAGCAAAAATAAATAAATAGAAAGCAGGAGTTGCAATTTTTGCTGATAAAATAGACTTTAAAGCAACAAAGATCAAAAGACACAAAGAAGGATATTACATAATAAAAGGATCAATGTAACAACAAGAGCTAAAGATCCTAAATATATACACACCCAATACAGGAATATCCAGATATATAAGACTTATAAAGAGACTTGGACTCCCACACAATAATAGTGGGAGACTTCAACATCAATATTAGACAGATCAGTGAGACAGAAAGTTAACAACAATATCCAGGACTTGAACTCAGACCCGGAACAAGTAGACTTAATTAACATTTATAGAACTCTCCACTTTAAATACACAAAATATACACTCTTATCAGTTCCACATCACACCTATTTATAGGTTTAAATGAAATATTCGTTGGCTGCTTGTTAATTATTTTCTTCCCTCTTTTTTTTTATGTGTCTATTATTAAACACAATTACAGGCATACCTATTTTTAGACTGTATTCTAGCCTGGGCAATAAAGCAACACCCCTGTTCTCTCTCCCTCTTCCCCTTCCTCTTTCTTCCTCTCCTTCATTCTTTTTTTTCTTCTTTTTCTATTTTTTTTTATTCTTTCTCTCTCTCTTTCTTCTTCTAAAAAAAAAAAAGGAAGAAAATTCTTAAGGCTGGGTGTGGTGGTTCACACTTGTAATCCTAGCACTTTGGGAGGCCAAGGTGGTAGAATCGCTTGAGGCCAGGAGTTTGAGACCACCCTCAACAACACAGCAAGCCTTGTTTCTCTACAAAAAAAAATTAAAAAAAAATAGCTATGCATGGTAGCGTGGACTTGTTAGTTCCAGCTACTTGGAAAAAAAAAAAAAAAAAAGTAATGAATAAACT
>NW_016112893.1:0-1203 GCF_001604975.1 Cebus imitator | reverse complement strand
AAAGAAAGAAAGAAAGTGATGTTTAGAATGGTGCCTGGCATATAAAAAAAACATTTAATTGAACTATTTTTTAAAAGTCTGTGCTTTCAGAAAAAAAAAAAAAATCTCATCACAAAGTGGTCTAAGGATGTAAAAAGGCAATTCTCAAAAGAAGATATACAAATGGCCAGCAAACCTGTAAAGCAATGCTCAACATCTCTAATGATCAGGGAAATGCAAATCAAAACCATAATGCAATACCATGCAAGAATCCCCATCATCAAAAAATAATAGATGTTGGCGTGGATTTGGGAACACTTCCACACTGCTAGTGGGAATGTAAACTAGTACAACCACTATGGAAAATAGTGTGGAGATTCCTTAAAGAACTAAGAGTAGAACTAGCATTTGATCCAGCAGTCCCACTACTGGGTATCTACCAGAGGATAAGAAGTCATTATATGAAAAAATACTCACACACACGTTTATAGCAGCACAATTCGCAATTGTAAAAATGTAGAACCAGCCCAAATGCCCATCAGTAACAAGTGGGTAAAGTAGCTGTGGTATATGTATGCAATGGAATGCTATTCAGCCATGAAAAGGAGATTAATGGCATTCTCAGCCACCTGGATGGGATTGGAGATGACTATTCTAAGTAACTCAGGAATGGGAAACCAAACATCGTACGTTCTCACTCGTAAGTGGGAGCTAAGCTATGAGGACGCCAAGGCATAAGAATGATACAGTGAACTTTGAGGACTCTTGAGGGAAAGGATGGGAAGGGATGAGGGGTAAAATACTATAAATTGGGTGCAGTGTATATAGGTCAGGTGATGGGTGCACGAAAATCCCACAGATCACCACTAAAGAATGTACTCATGTGATACCACTGTTCACCAAAAACGTATGGAAATAAATTTCTTTCTTCAGAAAAAGTCTGTGTTTTCTACTGCACAGGTGATCCCATAATAATCACCAGCTTCACTGACCCATCTATAGCATCATCTGCTTTCTCAAAAGCACTTGGTCCTCCATGTATCGTGGAGGACAGCCCAGTTTCCATTTGCACATGAGCGCCTTGAGGTTCAGAGTTGGGGACAGAGTCAGAGGTCCTTCCTGACCCTTATGTATGCAAACTCCTCTCTGCTGCTGTTAAAACAGTAGGAGGGGCCAAGGACAGTGGCTCACACCTATAATCCCAGCACTCTGTGAGGCTGAGGT
>NW_016112892.1:0-1203 GCF_001604975.1 Cebus imitator | reverse complement strand
TTATCCTAAGCCAGGGGTTAGCAAACTATGGCCCCCGGGCCACTTCTAGCTGACTGTGTGTTTTTGTAAATAAAGTTTTATTGGCACACAGCCACACCCACTTGTTTATATATTGCCTATGGTGGCTTTCCTGCTACAATGTCAGACTGGCCTGCAAAGGCTAAACATTTGCCCTCTGGATCTCTACAGAGAAGTTTGCTACCCCAGGCCTCACACACAGCAAGTCCACAGGAAGTATTTGTTAATAATTAGGCTGAGCCCTAATCAGGGTGAAGAGCATTGTCAGACATCAGAGGACCATTGAAATGCCCACCCTGTCCTGCCTTCTACAGTAAATGCCACCATGGAGCAAGACTCAGTCTTGAAAAGGAATGAGGCTTTGCCAGGGGACACAGCATGGATGCACCTTGAGGACGTCACACTCTGTGAAAGGACCCAGATACAGAAGGCCATGCAGTCTGTGATCACATCTCTATGAAATGTCCCGGACAGGCCCATGCACAGAAGGGGATGCATGGGTGGCAGGGCTGCAGGAGGGATATGGACAGTGACTGCCTATGGATGACACGGGGCTTCTTTTGGGGGTGATAGGATGTTCTAGAATTAGATAAAAGTGATGGTTTCACAATTATGTGGATGCACTAAAAACCACTGAGTTGCACTTTTGTTTTTTGAGATGGAGTCTCACTCTGTTGCCTGGGCTGGAGTGCAGTGGTGCAATCTCAGCTCACTACAACCTCTGTCTCCTGGGTTCATGCAATTCTCCTACCTCGGCCTCCGGAGTAGCTGCAATTACAGGCACCCACCACCATACCTGGCTAATTTTTGCATTTTTAGTAGAGGCTGGGTTTCACCACATTGGCCAGGCTGGTCTCGAACTCCTGACCTCAGGTGATCTGCCTGACCGAGCCTCCCAAAGTGCTGGGATTACAGGCGCAAGCCACCACACCCAGCCAAGTTGCACATTTTTAAAGGGTGAATTTTATGGTGTGTAAATTTTATCTCAATAAAGCTATTAAAAAAAAAACTACAGAATGAAAGAAAGGTGGACTCCCCTGCACTCTGGCTACAGGACACCATCCTGCCTCCTCTCTCTGCAGGCAGGTCACTGCCCCCTCACAAACCTCTGCCCCAATCCCCCCTCCCACACCCCAGAGCTGTGCCCATGTGCCAGGAAACCCGCCACCACAGGGGCCGATCCAG
>NW_016112891.1:0-1203 GCF_001604975.1 Cebus imitator | reverse complement strand
CGTCTACACCACACGGCAGGAACAGGGCCATGGGGAACCACAACATGGGACGGGCGCGTCTACACCACACGGCAGGAACAGGGCCATGGGGAACCACAACATGGGACGGGCGCGTCTACACCACACGGCAGGAGCAGGGCCATGGGGAACCACAACATGGGACGGGCGCGTCTACACCACACGGCAGGAGCAGGGCCATGGGGAACCACAACATGGGACGGGCGTGTCTACACCACACGGCAGGAACAGGGCCATTGGGAACCATGGTGTGGGATGGGCGCATCTACACCACACGGCAGGAACAGGGCCATCGGGAACCACGGCACGGGACGGGCACGTCCACACCACACAGCAGCGCCGGTGCCACTGGGAACAGCAATGTGGGATGGACAGTATGGGGACAGCCATCTGACAACAGTCTCAGGACGCAGCTGCGGGAACCTGGGTGCCAGGCAGAGTGGGCGTGCAGCCCAGTAGGCAAGGGCAGCAGAGGATGGGGGGGGGGGCAGGCTGGGCAGGCACAGAGGTCGCCTTCGGGAAACTAAGTGGGCTGGGAGCCCTTCTCAGAAGGCGAGGTCTCCACTGACATGGTGTCCGCCCTGGCACCAACCTGCTATTATTCCTATTGACAGTAAACAGAAGGACCCAGCCACGTTTCCCCAGTAACCATGGCTGCAGCTGCGCCTGTCACCCCCAGGCTCCAGAGACACTGATGTGGGTGTTCACAGAAGATTCCACGGCTTCAGCCTGCCAGGAAAAAGGCTGATTCTAACTGAGTGCTGTGACCCTTGGTGGGGGGCAGAGGTGTGAGACCAAGGAGGTCAGGAAGGGCCGGGGGCACTTGTCCCTGAGACAGCAGGCAGCCAGCCCTGCCTGACCACTGATGGGGAGCAGCCCAGAGTGCAGGGACCCCACAGCTCGTGGACTTCCCTGTTGGGGTCTCAGGTCTATTTAGTGTCCAGTCAAATCCTCAGCCTCCTGTGTCCCTTTGCTGCTGCCTGTGTATTTCCTGGATGCTTCCTCTCCTCCACCAACCCATCCACTGGGCAAACAGCCGTGGCCACTGAGAGCCTGGAGCTGACCCCTGGAGGGACATGGCCTCACCGACGGGGTTACTCAATCAGCAGCGACTTGCAGACTTTATCCTTTCACTCCCTAAGTACCTGAGAGAATATACTTATTGACCCATTTTACTGTGAATTT
>NW_016112890.1:0-1203 GCF_001604975.1 Cebus imitator | reverse complement strand
TGCAACTATATTCTCTCTCTTTTTTTGGTGGTTATTTCTTTTTATTATTATACATTAAGTTCTGGGGTACATGTGCAGATCTTGCAGGATTGTTACATAGGTATACACATGCCATGGTGGTTTGCTGCCTCCATCCCCCCTTCACCTACATTAGGTATTTCTCCTAATGTTATCCCTCCCCAACCTCCCAACATCCTGCTATGGCTCCCCTAGCCCCACATCCCCCTAACAGACCCCAGTGTGTGATGTTCCCCTCCCTGTGTCCATGTGTTCTCACTGTTCAACACCCACTTATGAGCAAGAACATGTGGTGTTTGATTTTCTGTTCTTGTGTCAGTTTGCTGAGATTGATGGTTTCCATATTTATCCATGTCCCTGCAAAGGGCATGAACTCATCCTTTTTTATGGCTGCATAGTATTCCATGGTGTCTATGTGCCACATTTTCTTTAACCAGTCTATCATTCATGGGCATTTGAGTTGGTTCCAAGTCTTTGCTATTGTGAAGAGGCCACAATGAACATATGTGTGCATGTGTCTTTATAATAGAATGATTTTTAATCCTTTGGGCATATACCTGGTAATGGGATTGCTGGGTCAAATGGTATTTCTTGTTCTAGATCTTTGAGGAATCACCACACTGTCTTCCACAATGGTTGAACTAATTTACACTCCCACCAACAGTGTAAAAGCATTCCTATTTCTCCACATCCTCGCCAGCATCTGTTGTCTTTATATTTTTTAATGATTGCCATTCTAACTGGCGTGAGATGGTATCTCAACGTGGTTTTGATTTGCATTTCTCTAATGACCAGTGATGATGAGCATTTTTTCATATGTTTTTTGTCCACATTAATGTCTTCTTTTGAAAAGTGCCTGTTCATATCCTTTGCCTACTTTTTGATGGGATTGTTTTTTTCTTGTATATTTGTTTTAGTTCTTTGTAGATTTTAGATATTAGCCCTTTGTCAGATGGGTAGCTTGCAAAAAAATTTTCTTATTCTGTTCATTGCCAGTTCACTGTAATGGTTTTTTCTTTTGCTGTGCAGAAGCTCTTAAGTTTAATTAGATTCCATTTATTTTGGCTCTTGTTGCCATTGCTTCTGGTGTTTTAGTCATGTAGTCCTTGCATATGCCTATGTCCTGAATGGTATTGCCTATGTTTTCTTCTAGGGTTTTTATGGTGTTGCAACTATATTCTCTCT
>NW_016112889.1:0-1203 GCF_001604975.1 Cebus imitator | reverse complement strand
GGCTCACTGCAACCTCCGCCTCCCGGGTTCAAGTGATTCCCCTGCCTCAGACTCCCGAGTAGCTGGGACTACAGGCACACACCACCACGCCCAGCTAATTTTTGTACTTTTTAGTAGAGATGGGGTTTCACCATGTTGGCCAGGATGGTCTCGATCTCTTGACCTCATGATCTGCCCGCCTTGGCCTCCCAAAGTGCTGGGATTACAGGTGTAAGCCACCGCGCCTGGCCCCTGTGGTGGTTTAAAGCATGTCTGCAAGTTCTTTGACAATCCTCCCCATCAAGAGGTAAAGTCCAATATCCCCTATTAGAATATGCCCTGGTCTTAGTGACTCTAACAAATAACATGCAGTGGAATTTACACTGCATGACTTCTGAGCCTAGACCATAGAAGGGAAAACAGCTCCCACCTAACTATCTGCCTTGGGTCTGGGCGTTGGAATCCAGCCACCATGCTGTGAGGAAGCCTATACGGAAAAACTTCACATAGGCCTTCCAGTGGACAGGTCCCGCCAAGTTATTAGTCAACACTCAGATATCTGAGTGAAAAAGCCTTCAAGATAACCCCAGCCCCAGTCACAATGATGACAAATACATTAGGGACCCTGAGCACAAACTGCCAAGCTTAACTCAGTTCACTATCTTAATAATAAATATTAATGTAAGACAATAATAATAAAAGGTTGCTGTTTTATGCTTCTAAGTTTGGGTTTCTTTGCAACAATAGGTAACTAGAAGAAAACCTAAGTCAGATTCTAAACTATCATGTACCCAGAACAATTAGGCCAAACATAATTTTGCCTACTGTAAAACAGTAACCAAATGACCATAGTATCTGAACAAGAATTTTAGAGCCTTAGACCCTAAGAGTTAGAAAAGCCACTTGGGGTTGTATACTTGGAGTGTTTGTGTAAAAACATTCATTGCTAACTGGTTTTCTTCCTTAAGAATTTGTTCCGAATGACCCAGGAGCTCCCTTAACCCCCAATGTGCAAATACTTATATTCACTTAACCCAGTAATACCAGAAAACTTTCTCCTACAGTGTGAAGTACATATTTTATTAAATATAGTATTTTGAAATGTAAAGAGAAAATAACTCATTCAAAAGGCAAATACACATGATATTCAGTACTTAGAAACACAATGTAGCCAGCCCAAGGTTCAAGGTTCTATCTTTAATGATACAAAAAAAAAAAAAAAAA
>NW_016112888.1:0-1204 GCF_001604975.1 Cebus imitator | reverse complement strand
CTCTATTTCCAAAGTGAGACTTGAACTGAGACCTGTTTGATCCCAAAGACTGTGGTCCTTATTAGCCTCATGGAGACATCCTCTCTAGATTCGTTAAAAGCCACACTACTCCTGAGTGAGGACCTGGGGGCTTTATGATGTAAGCTGATCTCTGAAGATGTGGGCAAGTGACCAGCCTAAGTCTCATGCTCAATCAAGGACAGAGAAAGAAGGCCAGCAACCTAGAATAACAAAACCCCAAAAGAGTGTTTAGTAAAATGCAGGTCTTCTTGCAAAATCAGAATCTTGGGAGCAGAGCGATGGCATAGTACTCTGTTTCAAACAAGATCCTCAGGTGATTCTTAAGTTGGAAATGATTAGCCTTGGGCAAAGAGAGTTTTAGTACATACATTTGTCACAAGGACAAAGGAGGCCTTTTCTCAAAACAATTAAGAATTAAGAGGTAAAATATCAGTACTAAAAGAAGGAAGGAATTTTAATCTTCCTTAATATGGCTTGATTATAACATTTTACCCACAAAAATGCCCATATCCAAAGCATAAATTCTCAGTCACTTTTGAAGTATATACTAAACATACCTTAATCTTTATTCAAGATGAGGAAGTTACCTTATTCTAAGGTGATAACATTGTTTTTGGAACACTTAGCTTAATTAAATTATTCCAAATAAGTGTTCCTATGTTATTAAGCTTTCCTAAGATGCTAAAGTTTTGGGTTGGCTACTCTGGCTTGGAAACATCCATACGTAATTGTAATTAATTGATTTCCCTATCCTAAGTTTCATTCAGAGCCTTGTTCCAGAAGAGAAGTGAGGACCAGAGGCTGAGAAACATCACTTTCTTGTAAGCGCTCTGAAAATGGAAGAGCCCTAGATAAGTGATAAAGGTTAAGCTCCTCAGTATGTAAAGAAACCTCACAAATTAGTACGACAAAGGTGAGTGCTGCAGTAAAAGATGAGCAGTGAAGAAGACAAATGTGTAAATTATAACACTAAGGTACTAGAAATGTGCAAATCACAAAAAGAGAAATGTAAGGGCCAAAACATGTACTGACAAACCTTCAACTGCAATGATAGTTTTAAAAATAAACACAAATGCCAGGCAGGTGCTGCTTTTTACTTCGTATCAAATTGGCAATTTAAAAAAAGTATAAGCATAATTTTTGAGGGCAATTTCAAAATGATTATCAAGTGCTTTTAAATGTG
>NW_016112887.1:0-1204 GCF_001604975.1 Cebus imitator | reverse complement strand
ATTTTTTTTTTTTTTTGGAGACAGATTCTTGTTCTGTTGCCAGGCACCAGGCTTGAGTGAAGAAGTGAGATCTATGCTCACTCCAATCTCTGCCTCCCAGGTGCAAGCAATTCTTATGCCTCAGCCTTCTGAGTAGATGGGACTACAGGTGCAAGCCACCATGCCCAGCTAATTTTTGTATTTTTTAAATAAAGACAGGATTTCACCATGTTGGCCAGGATGGTCTTGATCTCTTGGCCTCATGATCCACCCACCTAGGTGTCCCAACATGCTGGGATTACAGGTGTGAGCCACTGCGCTAGGCTCCCTTTATTTATTTTATTTTTTTACATTCACAGGTAACATTGTATGATTTTATTCTGTACAACATGATGTTTGAAAAAGCAGTGTGGAATAGTTAAATCCAGAGAATTAATAAATGTATTGTCTAACATAGTTATTATTATTATTATTATTATTTTGGGTAAGAGTAAATAACATCCACACAGTGAACATATTTCAAAAATATACCTTCAGTAACTACAGTCACTCTGCTACACAATAGATTTCTTTGAATTTATAGCACCTATCTGACTGTAATCACAATTCCTTTGATAATTACAAATCCTTTGATAAAACTCTTCTCATTCTTTCTTTTACCCTAAAGACTCCAGTCCCTGATAAAAATTATTTTACTATCTACCTCTATAGTCCTATTTTTTTCTTTTAAGCCTTCTCATAAGCATGACACCATGTAGTATCTGTACTTGTGTATCTGATATAGTTCACTCAGCCTCATGTCCTCCAGGTTCATTCCTGTTGCTGCAGATGAGAATTTCATTTTGTTATAGTTGAATACTATTTCATTGCATATATGTATCATATTTTCCTTACGTATTCACGAATGGACACTTGAGATGATTAAATAGCTTGGCTAATGTGAATAATGCTGAAATAAATATGGGAGTACATAGATCTCTTTGACAACCTGGATTCAATTAATTTTGATATTGTCCCAAAAGTGGAATTTCTGGATAATTTATTAGTCCTATATTTTAATTTTTGACGAAGCTCCAAACTTTTCAGTGACTATAATGGATATAGTGATGTAAATGGATGTACTAATTTATATTCTTATCTGCAGTGTTCACGGGTTTTCTTTCATCCACAGTCTTGGTTACTTCTTTTTCTTTTTCTTTTATTCTTTAAATAGTGATTATTCCAA
>NW_016112886.1:0-1204 GCF_001604975.1 Cebus imitator | reverse complement strand
TGGGAACACCTGCTGGTTGGGCATGAGGGCCGGAGCATGCTGGCGTAGCTGTCTCCCTGGCGTGAGATCAGGCAGGGGTGTTCAGGCGCTGCTGCTTGCTGTGCAATTGTGCCCTCAGCCTGTGGCTCCCCCGTAAGACAGGGGTGAATAATAGTGGCTTCCTTTTAAAAATCCTGCAAATGAAAAAAACCAAGAACCCCCAATTAGAAAAACAGCAAAGGCTACAAACAAGCTATCTGGAGGGTGTGGGTACCGAGGAAGGAGAGCTGAGCAGAACCCTGTCACAGTCAGGCCTGAAAAATATCTCAGCTTACAGAGTTACTACTCAGCTATTTCCTTTTATATAATCCTCTATATAAACATGTATTAGTTTATAGAATTAGGGCTTGAAGATTATCTCAGTTTATAGTGTTACTACCCAGCTATTTCCCTTTGTATAGTCCTCTATATAGAATCATATAATAGTTCATGGTAAAGAATATTTCCCTACATGTATACCTATATCTTAGTTCATAATTGGAGGAATGCCTGGAGCAGACACAGTGCAGAGCATGAGTTAAGGGAAAACAGTTATACCGGGACAAGAACCCACGGCCCAGGTGGCAGCATTCAGTATCATAGAGATACCCGCTGGATGGCAGGCTTGGGGCGAGAGCCACTCCTCCTGATAAAGGAGTTGTAGGACCTTGCTCCAGTTCTTGTGGAAGGCTGCCCTCAGAACAACAATCCACCCTGGTGACTGTGAACTTTATCAGCTCTTGCTACTGTGCTGCTGGAAAAGCATCTTCCCACAGAACCCATTGGAAGCTGCCAGAAGGTGGTGGTAACCTTGACAGCTCTGTCACTGCTGTGTGACTTAAAGCATCCTCCTATAAATCTTCTTAGAAGTAGTTTCCCATAGATAGAAGTATTGCACACTGCACCCTCTTCACTGCGCACAGCCCACTTTCAAGCCTTGGAGACCTAATGGGGGTGGACCCCTTGTTTTATTACCCATGACCCTATCACTTAGAGATGATTTCACTCGGCCGGGCGTGGTGGCTCACACCTGTAATCCCAGCACTTTGGGAGGCCGAGGTGGGTGGATCACAAGGTCAAGAGATCAAGACCATCCTGGTCAACATGGTGAAACCCCGTCTCTACTAAAAATACAAAAAATTAGCTGGGCATGGTGGTGCGTGCCTGTAATCCCAGCTACTCAGGA
>NW_016112885.1:0-1204 GCF_001604975.1 Cebus imitator | reverse complement strand
AGAGCAGCCTGAAATGGTGAAATTTTTAGTGTCTATTAAAAATACAAAAATTAGCCAGGTGTGGTGGCATGAGCCTGTAGTCACAGCTACTTGGGCGGCTGAGACAAGAGAGTGGCTCGAACCTGGGAAGTGGGGGTTGCAGTGAGCCGAGGTTGTGCTGTTGCAGTGCAGCCTAGGTGTTACAGTGAGACTGTCTCAAAAGCAAACAAACAAACAAACAAACAAAAACACAAGTTCACCTGGGCACCTAACTAGAAAGGGAGGACCGACTCAGTGACTCCATGGACATTGTCATTAGTCGTGGAGAGCAGGTGTGCTGTGGTGGCAGGGGCGTGGGGGGGAGGTAGAGGGAGAGGAATGCAGGACTGACACGTACCCTCATCTCTGCCAGGCATGGCTAGCTCCTCCACATGCAGAATCCTGACAACAATTCTGTGAGGCTGGTGCTGAATTTTTATTTCTTTAGGGCAACTTAGAAAGTCATGTAATGACACTAGAAAATCATATAATCACATTAATATTTTTTTAAAGGCGAGTCAGGAAAATAAGACAAGGAGAAATTAAGACTACAAGAAAATAAGATGGATCTAGGGGTGAAGTTTGTCTACAAAATGCAAATTGTTATATCCTGTGCCTAAGCCAGAAACAGCACAGAGTGGCTAGTCATGTTCTAGCATCCAGTACAAACAGGGGGGGAGGATCAAGTTTGTGACGCATTGTGTTGAGAGGACAATGGCAAGGGAAACAAAGCTCTCCCAGAACTGATACAAGAGAGGCATTTCTCCCACGTGTCCTTGGAAAGAGAACCCAGTAGCTGTCGCGAGCAAGAGCATTCCCACCGGAGTTCCAGCGAGCAGCTTCACAGGGCCGCTTCACATCATGTCCTTGGCAAATACAATAACGCCAAGTGCAAGTCAGCAAAAACACTTACACGGGAAGCAAAAAACCACTGGCCTGACTACACCGATTTCCAAGGGACTCTTCATCCCAAGAGTAGATTTTAGAGTGTCTGCAGCAGAGGTTCTTAATGGGGCATGTTGGGCATTTGCACTGTAGTTTTGAGGTTGTCTTAATGTGAGGGTCCCCTTGGCATCTAGAGGGCAGAGCCCAGGGACAGTCAACACCCTGCAGTGGGCAGATAGTGCACATGATACATAACTGCCCCATGTCCAAGGAAGGATTGTTCCATATCCCTTGTGGCTTC
>NW_016112884.1:0-1204 GCF_001604975.1 Cebus imitator | reverse complement strand
ATTGTTCCTATTTCTCCACATCCTCTCCAGCATCTGTTGTCTCCAGATTTTTTAATGATCACCATTCTAACAGGTGTGAGATGGTATCTCAATGTGGTTTTGATCTGCATATCTATAATAACCATTAGAGATGGTTATTATTAAATGCCCAAAATGATGGGCATTTTTTCATATGTTTGTTGGCCTCATATATGTCTTCTTTGGAAAAGCATCTGTTCATATCCTTCATGCACTTTTGAATGGGTTTCTTGGTTTTTTTCTTGCAAATCTGTTTTAGTTCTTTGTGGATTCTACATATTAGCCATTTGTCAGATGGGTAGATTGCAAAAATTTTTCCTATTCTGTTGGTTGCTGGTTCACTCTAGTGATTGTGTCTTTTGCTGTACAGAAGCTCTGGAGTTTTATTAGATCCCATTTGTCTATTTTGGCTTTTGTTGCCAATGCTTTTGGTGTTTTAGTCATGAAGTCCTTCCCTATGCCTATAATCCTGAATGGTATTGCCAAGGTTTTCTTCTAGGGTTTTTATGGTGTTAGGTCTCATGCTTAAGATTTTAATCCATCTGGAGTTAATTTTAGTGTAAGGTGTCAGGAAGGGGTCCAGTTTCTGCTTTCTGCACACTGCTAGCCAGCTTTCCCAACACCGTTTATTAAACAGGCAATCCTTTCCCCATTGCTTGTTTTGGTCAGGTTTGTCAAAGATCAGATGGTTGTAGATGTGTGACGTTGCTTCCAAAGCCTTTGTTCTGTTCCATTGGTCTCTGTTTTGGTTCCAGTACCATGCTGTTTTGATTACTGTAGCCTTGTAGTATAGTTTGAAGTCAGGTAGAGTGATGCCTCCAGCTTTGTTCTTTTTGCTTAGAATTGTCATGTCTATGCGGGCTCTCTTTTGTTTCCACATGAAGTTTAAGGTGTTTTTTTCCAGTTCTTTGAAGAGGGTCATAGGTAGCTTTATGGGAATAGCATTGAATCTATAAATTACTTTGGGCAGCATGGCCATGTTCACAATTTTGATTCTTTCTAACCATGAGCACGAAATGTTTTTCCATCTGTTGTGTCCTCTCTTACTTCCTTGAGCAGTGGTTAATATTTCTCCTTGAAGACATCCTTTACATCCTTTGTTAGTTGTATTCCTAGGTATTTTATTCTCTTTGTAGCAATTGTGAATGGCAGTTCGTTTTTGATTTGACTCTCTTTAAGTCTGTTA
>NW_016112883.1:0-1204 GCF_001604975.1 Cebus imitator | reverse complement strand
AGTGAAACTCCGTCTCAAAAAAAAAAAAAAAAAAAAAAACATATGTAAAACTTACCATCTTAACCATTTTAAATGTTCAGTACAGCAATGTTTGTATGTGTATTGTTGTACAGCAGATTTCTGGAACTTGCTTTTGCAAAATGGAAACCTGTAGCCATTGACCAGTTCCTTCCACTTTCTGCCTCATCCTTCTAGCCCCTGTCAACCAACATTCTGCTTTCTGTTTCAGAGTCTGACGACTTTAGAGACTTTATATAATTGGAATCATGTAGCTTTTGTCTTTCTTTACTGGCTTACTTCACTTAGTGTAATGTCCTTAAGGCTTCACCGTGTGGTAGCGTATGAAAATATTTCATCATTTTAAAGGCTGAATAATATTCCATTGCATGTAAATGCCATATTTTCTTTATCTACTCATCCATTGATGAATTCTTGGATTGCTTCCACCTCTTGGCTATAGTGAATGAAAGCCACAGTGAACATGGATGTGCAGATAACTCTTTTAAGATCCTATTTTCAGATTTTTTGGATGATATACACCCAGAACTGATATTTCTGTATCATATGGAAATGTTATTTTTAATTTCTTGAGGAACCTAAATCTCTATGAAATTTTTATACAATTTTTCTTTTTGTGGTCACAGCACTCAAGATAAATAGCTAAAGAAGAATTTCTGGGTTGTAGGGAAGTCGTGTTTTACTTCATAAAAAACTTCCAAACTGGTTTTTTTAAGTGGCTGTGCCATTTTTCATTCCCAGGAGCAGTAAATGACAGTTCCAATTGCATCATAGCCTCACCTATACTTGGTATAATCAGTCTTTATAATTTTAGCCTTTTATTGTGGATATAGAAGGATATTTCATGGTGGTTACCGTTTTCTTCCAAAAAGCCATACTCATGTCCCCATCAGGGTTCCCTTGGCACATGCCTTCCCTTCTGTTTGGAATGTTAATCTTGTCCTCTACCTTCTCCCACCAACCCTTTATTGGCCCTCCCATTCTTTTTCTCTTATTCTGTAGATTTCAGATGAACTGTCACTTCTTCTTGAAAAATGTTTGCTGACCATTAATCCCCAAATTAGATCAGGTCCTCCACACTTTCTCCTGTCTATTATTCCACATGACATAATTGATTTGTGTGCTTATGTGATTTAATTTATATTTCCTCCTGTAAGCTCCTTATGCACAGAATCTGCATCCCTTT
>NW_016112882.1:0-1204 GCF_001604975.1 Cebus imitator | reverse complement strand
TTAGGTATGTAATGCACCAATATTTTCTTCCTCTCTGTGGGTTGTGTTTTCACTTTTTTTTTCTTTCTTTTTTTGGGATGTACGGACTCTTGCTCTGTTTTCCAGGCTGGAGTGCAGTGGTGTGATCACGGCTCACGGCAACCTCTACCTCCTGGTTTCAATTGATTCTCCTGCCTCAGCCTCCCAAGTAGCTGACACCACACCCAGCAAATTTTTCGCTCGGCTAATTTTTGTATTTTTAGTAGAGACAGGGTGTCACCATGTTGGCCAGGCTGGTCTTGAACTTCTCACCTCAGGTGATCTGGCTGCCTTGGCCTCCCAAAGTGCTGGGATTACAAGCGTGAGCCCCTGTGCCCAGACGATTCTTCCTTTTTTGATAACACGTGTCAACTTCTTGCAAATGATATACTTATCTCATTTATCAGGCTTATTGTTTATTGTATGTCCTCCCCCTCATCTCCAGTGGAATTCCATAAGGGAAGAGATTTTTTTGTTTTGCTTGTTGATGTGCGCCAAGCTCCTAGAACTCTGCGGGGTTGCATAGTAATAGTATGTGTTCAATAAATATTTGTTGAACAAATGAATAAACAGTGGTAGCTCTGAGGTCACCATATATGTTAAAATTTATCCAAGTGCTTCCTTGCCGCTTTTCTGACTTATGTGTACCTTTCAAAATGACACAGCCATAAATCCCGATGGTTGTTGAGGTAGAAAATTATAGGCCTCCCATTTCAGATGTAAAAATGTAAATAGCATCTATTTTTAAAAATGAAGTATTAAATTTCCTTGGCCTTACACTTTTTGTTTTGATTCTAGCAAATTATCTTGCCTGAGAGCCTTGGAACTACAGAACTTCACCATGAACAGTTCCAGTAAAGAAAGGAACTATGTAAATTCAAGTGCAAAGGGCCATTTATAAGAAACATTTTGAGTAAAGTTGGAGATTGAAAACATTTACAGGAATAAAATTCTGTTGTGGATTTGGTGATTATGAACATGCACTTGAAGGCTTTCTGTAAAAAAAAAATCCTTTGAGGCAGCTGAACACTAAATTTTAGTGTATTGCCTATCAGAATGTAGACTTCAGTTCCCCAAAGCTCCTCATACTGATGATCATGGATGAGAGTATCCATTCCAAATTATGCATTGTAACTTTGGAAAATATATTATCTTACTGTTTTCTCCTTTGTGCATAAAGGTAAAT
>NW_016112881.1:0-1204 GCF_001604975.1 Cebus imitator | reverse complement strand
TTTTTTTTGAGACGGAGTCTCGCTCTGTCACCCAGGCTGGAGTGCAGTGGTGCAGTCTCAGCTCACTGCAACCTCTGCCTCCCAGGTTCAAGTGATTCTTCTGCCTCAGCCTCCTGAGTAGCTGGGATTACAGGCCTGCACCACCAAGCTCAGCTAATTTTTGTATTTTTAGTAGATGTGGGGTTTTGCCCTGTTGGCCAGGCTGGTCTCGAAACCCTGACCTCAGTTGATTCACCCACGTGGCCAGTTTTTTAGTATTTGTAACCTCTCCATTCTCTGCCTTCTGATGAGGATAGATGGATCCTCCAGAATACATTGTTTTGCTGACTCTTTGAGGAGGAAAAGCTGAGCAAGAGGGAGAAAATGGCACAGACTAATTTCGTGTGCAGGCCTAAAAGACCCAGTGGGGAGTCTCAGCAAGTGGGGTGACACACAAGAAGGCCAGGGCAGGAGAAAGGGTGTGAGGCTGAGGAGAGAAAGTGAACAGGGAAACTGCGTTTTTTTTTTTCTTTTAGTGAAACTGCATTTAAAGGGAAGCTGTTAGCAATGCCTCTTTGCACACAAGGAACAGAATCCACAAATTTCACAACAAGAAACAGAATCCACAAATTTCACATGACAACATTCAAAATAGGAGTATGTCTCAGGGGAAAGTGCTCCATCAGCCAGCTGAACACAGGGTTTTCACAGGTGCAAAACATGTAACTGTTCCAATTTTTAGTTTGCTCTGACCAGAAAACTCAGGCTTTTATAAAAGAAAAGTGAAGTATAACCTCCTTCTGAATCCCCTTTAAAACCCAAGTCCTACTGAAGTGGAAAGACAACAAATAAATCCCTATTGAAATGCCCTGAAGAGTTTCCACTGCCTAAATGTGCAGCATAACCATCTCTGCCTTCTCTTTACAAAACATTCCAGAAGGCCCGGCACGGTGGCTCACTCCTGTAATCCCAGCACTTTGGGAGGCCAAGGTAGACAGATCACATGAGGTCAGGAGTTTGAGACCAGCCTGGCCAACATGGCAAAAACCCAGCTCTACTAAAAGTACAAAAATTAGGTGGGTGTGGTCGTGGGTGCCTGTAATCCCAGCCACTCTGGAGGCTGAGGCAGGAGAATCATTTGAACCAGGGAGGCGGAGGTTGCAGTGAACTGAGATTGCACCACGCACTCCAGCCTTGGCAACAGAGCAAGATTCTTGTCTCAAAA
>NW_016112880.1:0-1204 GCF_001604975.1 Cebus imitator | reverse complement strand
TTACAGGCACGCGCCACCATGCCCAGCTAATGTTTTGTATTTTTAGTAGAGACGGGGTTTCACCATGTTGACCAGGATGGTCTCGATCTCTTGACCTCGTGATCCACCCACCTCGACCTCCCAAAGTGCTGGGATTACAGGCTTGAACCACCGTGCCTGGCAGAATGGGGGTTCTTAATCTCCTCCAGTCTGTGGATAGAATTCAGGGGTCTGTGAACATGGATGAGAAAAAAATAGCATCATTATTTATTCCTAGTGTAGCTAAAATGTGTAGTGTGGCCTTTGATTATGAATGTACACAATAAATCTCACAGCATTAGAAAGGCTTGTGACTACCCACATAATGCATGAGCCCATGTGGCCCTTGAATTTAAAAAAAATTTTTTTTTATTGAGACAGGGCCTCATTTTGTTGCCCAGGCTGGAGTGCAGTCTCAGCCCACTGCAGCGTCAGCTTCCCAGGCTCACGTGATCCTCCCACCTCAGCCTCTTGATTAGCTGGGACAACAGGCGCACGCCACCATGCCCACCTAACTATTTTTTGTATTTTAGTAGAGACAGGGTTTCACTGTGTTAGCCAGGCTGGTCTCAAACTCCTGATCTCAGGTCATCCACCTGCCTTGGCCTCCTAAAGTGCTGGAATTACAGGCATGAGCCACTGTACCCAGCCTAAAATAATTTTTTTTTTTTTTGAGACAGCATTTCATTCTTGTTGCCCAGACTGGAATGCAATGGCGCATTCTCGGCTCACCACAACCTCCGCCTCCTGGGTTCAAGCGATTCTCCTGTCTCAGCCTCCCAAGTAGCTGGGATTACAGGCATGTGCCACCACATCCGGCTAATTTTTTGTATTTTTAGTAGAGACAGGGTTTCACCATGTTGGCCAGGATGGTCTCGATCTCTTGACCTCGTGATCCATCCGCCTCGGCCTCCCAAAGTGCTGGGGTTACAGGTGTGAGCCACCGCACCTGGCCAAATAATTTTTTAAATAAATAAAAAGAAAATCTTGTGACTCTGTCCCTAGTGGAAATCACAGATATTTCATCTCAAGTTAAGTTTTTGCTGATATATAGAAATATTTCTTGGCTGGGCGCGGTGGCTCAAGCCTGTAATCCCAGCACTTTGGGAGGCCGAGGCAGGTGGATCATGAGGTCAAGAGATCGAGACCATCCTGGTCAACATGGTGAAACCCCGTCTCTACTAAA
>NW_016112879.1:0-1205 GCF_001604975.1 Cebus imitator | reverse complement strand
AGCCTGGCCCCACCCAGCCTCTCTAGGACTGGCACTCGCCCTCAACCAACATGGCTCCGACGGCTTCAGCATGTCACGCCACCCCCCCCCGCCAGGCTCCTCCCACACTGCTCTTAGCCCCGCCCCTGAGCGGCAGAGATGTAAGCGTGGCACGGGGGCAGACGGTGGCTTCGGCGGCAGTTGGGCCGCTGTTGTGGGGCTGCGCACATGCGCTTCTAGGTGGGATGCCGTACCCCACGGCAGGCGCTTCAAGGCGGGATGCCGTACCCCGGGGCAGGTACTTCAAGGCGGGATGCCAAACCCCCGGGCAGGCGATTCAAGGCAGGATGCGGTACCCCCGGGCAGGTGCTTCAAGGTGGGATGCTGTAACCCCGGGCGGGTGCTTCAGGGCGGGATGCCGTACCCCCGGGGCAGGTACTTCAAGGCGGGATGCCGTACCCCCTGGCAGGTGCTTCAAGGCGGGATGCCGTATCCCCGGGCAGGCGCTTCAAGGCGGGATGCCGTACCCCCCGGCAGGTGCTTCAAGGCGGGATGCCGCACATGAGCTTCTAGGTGGGATGCCGTACCCCGCGGCAGGCGCTTCAAGGCGGGATGCCATACCCTGGGGCGGGTACTTCAAGGCGGGATGCCGTACCCCCAGGCAGGTGCTTCAAGGCAGGATGCCGTACCCCCCGGCAGGTGCTTCAAGGCGGGATGCCGTACCCCCGGGCAGGCACTTCAAGGCGGGATGCCGTATCCCCGGGCAGGCGCTTCAAGGCGGGATGCCGTAACCCCGGGCAGGTACTTCAAGGCGGGATGCCGTACTCCCGGGCAGGTACTTAAAGGCGGGATGCCGTACGCCCAGGCAGGTGCTTCCAGGCGGGATGCCGTACCCCCGGGAGAGCCCGTCGCGGGAGCACAAGTCGCTCGACAGCCTCGGGAGCGTCCACGCTGACTTCCCCGACCACGGGCGCCGGACTTCAGGAGCAGTGGTAGCCGCAGCTGCTGCGGAGGTGAGGGCTCAGGGCAGAGCCGGGAGGTGCCCGGAAGCCTGGCGAAGGGAGTGGGGGAGTCCAGGCCCCCTGCAGGCTCCTTCCCCTAGGCGCCCCGGAGTTGGGGGCCTGGAGGAGGGTCAAGGGGCTTGGGGGCGTGCGTTTGCGGGGACAGGGAGACTTGGGAGGGCCGGGGCAGAGAAGGCAGGAGGGGGAGGAAGCGCCCCTGCCGAG
>NW_016112878.1:0-1205 GCF_001604975.1 Cebus imitator | reverse complement strand
GCACACCACCATGCCCAGCTAATTTTTTGTATTTTTAGTGGAGATGGGGTTTCACCATGTTGGCCAGGATGGTCTCGATCTCTTGACCTCGTGATCCACCTGCCTCGGCCTCCCAAAGTGCTGGGATTACAGGCGTGAGCCACCACGCCCGGCCTGCTTTTCAAGTTCATTTGGAGACACAGATCACTTTCAAGCTCATTTAGAGAGACACAGATCATTTTTGCTCATGGTAAGGAAGTTTGCAGAAACTCAAGTCCTGGCCACTGGGGTTGGCTAGTTCCCTGGGATGGTGCTGATTTAAGTGCTCCCTCCAAAGGGAGATGTCAGCTGAGTTTGGGCCAGTTTTTCATTCTACTGTATCAGAACAGCACTGAGTTTAATGCCTCACAATTGCTCTGCTCTCCCTCCCCCAGCACCCCCAGACAGTATCTGCACCATGCTGTGGCTGCCAGGAGTGAGGGAGGCTGGTATCAGCAATTCTGGACTGTTCTATTTATCTCTTCAGTGCCTCTTTCAGTGATATGAAGATAAAAATCAGGTAGTATGAGAATTTGACTTTTAGTTTTTATAAAGGTATTTTTCTTTTCCTCTGTAGATAGTTGTTAAATTGGTGTTCTTGCAGGGGCCAATGATCATTGGGGCCTTCTTTTCCACCATCTTCCCCCTCCTCTGAGGTGGTATTTATACTGATATTACTAAACTTGCTACAGGTAGTTCAACAGGCATGAGAGGGACAGGAGAGGGCTCTCCCCCACCCACCAAGAATGTCAGGTGATGGTTTCATAATTACAAATTGGCAGCCAGTGTGCTAGGGAAAAGGCATTTCCAGATGGTCCACACCTGTAGCACTAAAGTACTAATTGAATGCAGACACCAGGGAGAAGCAACTTCCTGGGCATACACATTAAGAGACAAAAAGCCAGACCATGACCTTCCAGGGGCACACCACTGGAAAAGGTAAGACAGCCTCAGGTGGGCATTCATACAACTTCCTAAACCACTGCTTATGCTCAATTCCCAAGGGAAGGAGGGCACCATGCATGCAGGCAGCCGACCCTAAGGGGAGAATCATGGGAAAGGTTTACAAGACATCAGAAGTGAGCCAGCCTATGAAGTCCTAGAATCATGGCCCAATGACTGGATAAACATATCGCGAATAGGCCTCACTTATCCTCCAAGTGGCCTGCTTGAGTGGCTTCCAAGTG
>NW_016112877.1:0-1205 GCF_001604975.1 Cebus imitator | reverse complement strand
GGCTCACTTGAGGCCAGTTCAGGACCAGCCTGGGCAACACAATGTGACTCTGCCTCTACAAAAACAAACAAACAAACAGAGTGACAAATAAATGAAACCAAGCTTTAGTTATTTTGTGAAAATCAATAAAACTGACTATTTTCCAGATCATAAGAATAAAAGAGAGAAGATATAAATACCAATATAAGGAATGAAAGAGGAAATAGGATATCACTACAGATCATACAAACATTTAAGTCATAATAAAAGAATATCAGGAATAGGCCAGGTGTGGTGGTTCATGCCTGTAATCTCAAGATTTTGGGAGGCTGAGGTGGGCAGGTCTCTTGAGGTCAGACCACCTTGGCCAACTTGGTGAAACCCTGTCTCTACTAAAAATACAAATATTAGCTGGGCCTTGTGGCCTGTGCCTGTAATCCCAGCTACGTAGGAGGATGAGGCAGGATAATCACTTGAACATAGGAGGTGAAGGTGCAATGAGCCAAGATCATGGCATTGCACTCCAGGCCTCGGTGACAAGGAAAAACTCCATCTCAAAAAAAAAAGAACTATCAGGAATAATTTCATGTAACAGATTTGATAGCTTAGATGAAATTGAATTCCTTGTCAGACAAAAACTAACTCACCAAGGAGGCAATCAATAACCTAATTAGCCCTATATTTACTAAAGACATTATGTTGATATAGGTAAAATCCTTCCAACATAGAAACCGCTAGGTCCAGATAGTTTCATCAGTGAATTCTATCAAACATTAAAAAATATTGCCAACTCAAAACAAACACCAGAAAACGGGAGATATAAAACTTTTCAATATTTTCTGTGATATCTTCTTTACCAGAAAGCAAAACCAGGAAAAAACATACAAGAAAAGGAAATTATATGATGATTTTCCTGTGAACACAGACACAAAAATCTTTGACAAAATTTTATCAACTAAAGTCCAGTAATACATAAAAGGAATAATACATCACTACCACATGGATTTCATCCTAGGGGATTTAAGGTTAATTTAACATTAAAAAATTAGTTTAACTCATTGTATTAAAATGTTAAAAAGGAAAGCCATATGAGCATCTTAGTAGGTTCATGTAAAGTATTTGACAAAATTTGACAGTTAAATTTGACAATTCAATTTAATAATTGGTTTCATATTGAATTTCTCATCCAATAGTTTTTTCCTTTTCTTTTCTTTCTTTCTTTCTTT
>NW_016112876.1:0-1205 GCF_001604975.1 Cebus imitator | reverse complement strand
GAGATTGTGCCATTGCACTCCAGCCTGGATAACAGCAAGACTCAGTCTCAAAAATAGACAAATGTATACACACACACACACACACACACACATACACGTATACATATATATATGCCGGGCGCAGTGGCACCCGTATCCCAGCACTTTGGGAGGCTGAGGCAGATGGAGCACCTGGGGTCAGGAGTTCAAGACCACCCTGGCCAACATGGTGAAACCTCGTCCCTACTAAAAATACAAAAATTAGCCAGGCATGGTGGTGCATGCCTATAGTCCCAGCTACTCTTCCCCTCTTATCTCATTTGTATTAACATTTTCTTCTCAAATGATTTTATAGAAAAGTATGAAGTTTTGAGAGCTTTCAGGACAAGTGAGTTCATTTTCCTACTCTCCTTTGGACTGAAAACAGAGGAGGGAAGTAAAAAGCAAATCATTTAACACCAAGTATGATGCTGCAGATGCTGCTAGGTGGTGATGAAACGGCGAGGTAAACAACACGAAGCAGCTTTGGGAAAGCGGCAGAAAGAGGCAGGAGGCCAGGACAGGGGCTTCATCAGAACCATCTTTGTAAACTCCTGCACCTCACACAGCACTGGGTGTGGAGTAAAGAAAGAAATACATGACCAGCCTGCATCGTACACACAACAGGGAAAGCAGGAGACTCGAGTTTTAGTTCTGCCTTTGACAGTAACAAGCTAGGTGGTCAAGTCACTTAACCTACCAGGAATTAAGTTTCCTTATCTGTTTAAATAAGGCAACTGAGTAGATGGTCTCAAAAAACCCTTGCACTTTGTAGAGGTGTAGAAACTGGAACCCTTGAGCGCTGTTGATTGGAATGTAAAACGGTGCAGGGGCTGTGAAAAACAATATAGTGGTTTTTCAAAGAATTAAAAATAGATTTCTGGCCAGGTGCGGTGGCTCGAGCCTGTAATCCCAGCACTTTGGGAGTCTGAGGCAGGCGGATCACCTGAGGTCAGGAGTTCGAGACCAGCCTGGCCAACATGGTGAAACCCCTTCCCTACTAAAACTCAGCTAGGCATGGGGGCAGGCATCTGTAATCCCAGCTACTCAGGAGGCTGAGGCAGGAGAATCGATTTAACCCAAGAGGCAGAGGTTGCAGTAAGCCAAGAGCATGCCATTGCACTCCAGCCTGGGCAACAAGAGTGAAATTCCATCTCAAAAAAAAAAACAAGAAAGAAAAAAAAAAA
>NW_016112875.1:0-1205 GCF_001604975.1 Cebus imitator | reverse complement strand
TTAGCTGGGCATGGTGGTGCGTGCCTGTAATCCCAGCTACTGCGGAGGCTGAGGCAGGAGAATTGCCTGAACCCAGGAGGCGGAGGTTGCGGTGAGCCGAGATCGCGCCATTGCACTCCAGCTTGGGTAACATGAGTGAAACTCTGTCTCAAAAAAATAAAAAAATAAAAAAAATAAAAGGTAGTAGTGTGGTAGTTATTGCTTACAACAGCAATTTTACTACCAATAACAAAAATGTAGCCACCATGTCTGGATATAATACTTTTTCTTCAATCCCACAAAGGGAGAAATGCAAATGTCTGAGATACCCCAGAAACTAAGCTAGTATCTCACAAGTTCAGTTTTAGCCGATAAAGGTAGACTACACGTCCTGGGATCTTTATAGATATAAATCAACTTCTGAGTGTAGTTTGAAGAAACAGAAAATGGTAAATGATAACTTACCAATATCATTTCCAGAATTTTCTGAGGAATATATCATAATACCTGGGTAATAAGTAACTATTTATAAATGGATATTCTCGTCACTCCAACAGTAATTTCTGGAAACTATAGTTTCAAGTCTGCTGGGAGGACCACATTCAATATCTGATTGTGAGGGTGTACATGCCTTCGTTTGCTCTTACTGTTTGCACTGGCTAGTTATTGGAGTGAACTGCAGGTTTCTCTTTTAAAACTGGGAAACCATCCTGGCCTTAAAAGCCAATAATCACAGCAACTTTTGCCAAAGTTTCTTACCAAGTTAACTGGTTCAGATGGCCTTAATCTAGTCATTTACTGAATTCAGAGCAAGCTAGCTTATTGCTGAAAGAAAATTCTTTTTTTTTTTCCAGACAGGATCTCATTCTGCCACCTACACTGGAGTATAGTGGCGTGATCATGGCTCACTACAGCCTTCACCTCCCAGACTCAATCAATTATTTCACCTCAGCCTCCCAAGTAGCTGGAACTACAGGTACACACCACCATGCCCAGCTGATTTATATATTTTTAGTATATGTGGAGTTTCACCATGTTGCCCAGGCTGGTCTCAAAACTCCCAGGCTCAAGCAACCTTCCCGCCTCAGTCTTCCGAAGTGCTATGATTACAAGTGTGAGCCATGGTGCCCAGCCTATAAGAAAACTTTTTTTCGGCCGGGCGCGGTGGCTCAAGCCTGTAATCCCAGCACTTTGGGAGGCCGAGGCGGGTGGATCACGAGGTCAAG
>NW_016112874.1:0-1206 GCF_001604975.1 Cebus imitator | reverse complement strand
TGTCGCCCAGGCTGGAGTGCAGTGGCGTGATCTCGGCTCACTGCAGCCTCCGCCTCTCATGTTCAAGCAATTCTCCTGCCTCAGCCTCCCAAGTAGCTGGGACTATAGGCATCCACCACCATACCTGGCTAATGTTTTTTTGTATTTTTAGTAGAGTCGGGCTTTCACTTGCCAGGCTGGTTTTGAACTCCTGACCTTGTGATCTGCTTACCTCGGCTTCCATAAGTGCTGGGATTACAGGTGTGAGCCACCATGCCCGGCCTTGACATTAGCTCTTAAAGATAGCCAATAGTTTTGCTTCCTCAGATTTTTTATTTTATTTTATTTTTTGAGATGAAGTTTCACTCTTGTTGCCCAGGCTAGAGTGCAATGGTGCAATCTCGGCTCATGGCAACCTCTGCCTCCTGGGTTCAAGTTATTCTCCTGCCTCAGCCTCCCAAGTAGCTGGGATTACAGGCATGTGCCACCAAGCCAGCTAAGTTTTTGTATTTTTAGTAGAAACAGCATTTCTCCATGTTGGTCAGGCTGGTCTCAAACTCCTGACCTCAGGTGATCCACTGCCTCAGTCTCCCAAAGTGCTGGGATTACAGGCGTGAGCCACCGTGCCTGGCTTCCTCAGATTTTTCTAGGGCTCACTTCCTACCATCGCAGCAATCAGTCTTCTGAGTGTTGCCCCAGTGACAACTAAGCCAAACTCTGTTGCAATTTTTTTTTTTTTTTTTTTTTGAAACGACCTTGACAGACATTCAGTAATGTTGCGCTAAGCTAGTCAGCAAGCAGTGCTGGCTTCTTTAAAAGCAGTCCATCTCTTTTTTGAGACGGAATCTTGCTCTGTTACCCAGGATGGAACACAGTCGTGCAATGTTAGCTCACTGCAACCCCGCCTCGCAGGTTCACCCAACTCTCCTGCCTCAACCCCCCAAGTAGCTGGGACGACAGGTGCCTGCCACCACACCCAGCTAATTTATTTTTAGAAGAGATGGGGTTTCACCATATTGGCCAGCCTGGTCTCAAACTCCTGACCTCATGATCCTCCCGCCTCAGCCTCCCAAAGGCTGGGATTACAGGCGTGAGCCACCACACCCGGCCTGTTGCAATTTTTCTCCTGGCAGAAAGGTGTGAAAGTAGAGGAACCAGGTGGTGGGGAAGGCCAAGCCACCCCATGCATTCTGCCTGTAATTTGGCAGTGCCACCATCTGTTGGTTT
>NW_016112873.1:0-1206 GCF_001604975.1 Cebus imitator | reverse complement strand
CTACTTCTCTGATCTTTACTTCATAATTTCCTTCCTGAAATGTTCTTCCTCCTCTGCTTCTTCAGAGTTATTGTTTTCCTAGAGTTCTGTTCCAGTTTTTAATTCATTTGGGTGATTTCATCAATACTCATATCTTTGACTCCCATATACATGCTGATGGCTTCTGAATCTGCATCTCCAGTCCAGAACACGCTATGCAATACCAGATCTGCAAACAGACTAGCTGCTGGACATCTCACTTGGATGACCCACAGGCATCCAAGGCAGACTGCTAATTGCCTCCCCCAGCTGCAATCCATTATTCCATTATACTAAATTTCAAAGTTTTAAAAAATGTTAGACCTTTTTTTAGAGCTCTTATGTTCACAGCAAAAAATAGAAGGTACAGAGGTGTCCCATATACACCCTACCCCCACACATGTATAGCCTCCCCAGTATCAACATTCCCCACAGGGTGGTATGTTTGTTACGATTGATGAACCTATATTGACATGTTATAGTCAACCAAAGTCCAGAGTTTACATTAGGGTTTATTTTTGGTGCCATACATTCTATGAATTTAAACAAATGTATAATGGCATGTATCCATCATTGTAGTACCATACAGAGTCGTTTCACTGCCCTAAAAATCCTCTGTGCTCCAGCTATTCAACCCTCCCTCCTTCCAACCCCTGGCAACCACTGGCCTTTTCACTATCTCCATAATTTTGCCTTTCCCAGAATGTTCTGTGGTTAGAATCATACAATATGTAGCCTTTTCACACTGGCTTCTTTAACTTAGTAATATGCATTTACATTTCTTCTGTGTCTTTTTTTTTTCTTTTTTTTGAGATGGAGACTCACTCTGTCACCCAGTCTGGAGTGCAGTGGTGTGATCTCGACTCACTGCAACCTCTGCCTCCAAGGTTCAACTGATTCTTCTGCCTCAGTCTCCCGAATAGCTGGGATTACAGGTGCACGCCACTATGCCCAGCTAATTTTTTTGGTATTTTTAGTAGAGATGGGGTTTCACCATCTTGGTCAGGCTGGTCTTGAATGTTTGACCTCAAGTGATCTGCCTGCCTTGGCCTCTCAAAGTGCTGGGATTACAGGCTTGAGCCACCGCGCCCGGCTACTTCTCTGATCTTTACTTCATAATTTCCTTCCTGAAATGTTCTTCCTCCTCTGCTTCTTCAGAGTTATTGTTTTCCTAGAGTTCTGTTCCAG
>NW_016112872.1:0-1206 GCF_001604975.1 Cebus imitator | reverse complement strand
ACTCCGTCTCAAAAAAAAAAAAAAAAAAAAAAAAAGGGGGGTGGAGGGGGAAAAAAAGAGGAGGGGGAAGGGGTTTAAAAAAAGGGATTTTGGAAAAATTAAAAAAAAAAAAAAAAAAAAAAAAAAAAGAAGTTACACAATAAACCTTTCAACTCAACTCATCCTGTATAAGAAAACCCAGCGGTATATAGCCAGTTATAATAGTAGATAAACAAATGGTAACTGAATCACAAATCTATTTTATCATTTACTGAATGCCTAGCAAGCACTGTCCTAAAAGTTAGTGAGCACAAGACAGACATTTAAAAGAAAAGTGACCTTATTTTGTAACTTAGCTAGTCGAGGAAGATAATTGGTGATATAATCATGTCTTATCTTTCCTTCGGAACCGTAAACAACTTAGGATCAGGAAGTGGTTCTTGCTCACATTTTCATCCTTCATGCTTCCTATCATTGAATTCAGAATTCAGAATGTGAGCACATATAGGAAACAACCAAAAACAATTTTTTTTTCTTCTTGACAATTTAGTCTAACTCCTGATTTGAAAGGCATTGATGGTTATGATTTATTGAACTATCCAACTTGCCCCTACTGGCCCCCCTGATTAGCTAAGTTGCTATACATATAACAAACAAAAGAACAGATTAGCCCTCCCTCAGCTGTTTTATCGCTATTTTAAAAACAGGTTTTACTTATACAGTAACCTCTCATGATTTTCTAGTCCTCTGTAGCTTTTGTATGCTTCAATGAAGATACATACATACACATTATTTCCTTTAAACCATTCATGAAGATATTCTCAATATATAAAACCACTTTTCAAACCATACATCTGATAAGGGGTTAATATCCAAAATATAAGAAACTCAAACAACTCAATAAGAAGAAAACAAATAACCTAATTTAAAAATGGACAAAGGGGCTGGGAGCAGTGGCTCATGCCTATAATGCCAGCACTTTGTGAGGCCGAAGCTGGTGGAATGCCTGAGCTCAGGAGTTCAAGACCAGCCTGGGCAACACAGTGAAACCCTGTCTCTACTAAAATACAAAAAATTAGCTGGGTGTGGTGGCTTTCACCTTCAGTCGTAGCTACTCAGGAGGCTGAGGCAGGAAAATTGCTTGAATCTGGGAGGCGGAGGTTGCAGTGAGCTGAAATTGTGCCACTGCACTCCAGCCTGGGCAACAGAGCGAGACCTCCATCTCCA
>NW_016112871.1:0-1206 GCF_001604975.1 Cebus imitator | reverse complement strand
CAGAATAGGACAAGGTGAGAGGACAAATTCACTTGGTGGGCCATACTTGGACCTGGGTCCTATCAGCCAGAGAATCAGGAATGAATACAATCAGCCAAGTCGGTTAACTTAAGAGTTAGTTACTTTCCAATAAGCCTCCAAAGGACAGTGGTGATTAGTATTTCTTGGGTTTCTCCACCCCGCAGGTGGAGACCTGCAGATGGATCCAGCACAAAAAGGGCATGCCACGCACACGCTCTGGAATGTACATCATCTTCTCACCGCTATTTGTTTGGTAAATTACAAAATTCTCAGTAGTAAAGATACAATTTCACAACCTGCCCTGAGGCACACCCTCACAAGGCAGATAGGCTGGGAAGGACAGCCACATTTCCTAACCTGCACCTCAGACTCCTTTTCCAGATCCACACATCAACACAATCAGGTTAGTGAATCCCATTTCCTTACTGCTGCCAACAAAATGTTAGGTGTTAAAACTTGCTGTATGTCACTGTCAGATAACTTCCTCTTGGGCAGTTTATACATGCATAGAAAACTAAACACGTTACACCCACTATCTCATTTAATCTATGCAACTCTTCTGGGAGGTTGATTCTGAGTCCTCCACTTTACAGGTCGGGGAACTGAGGCCTGGAGGAGATAATGCATCCATGACCACAGCCACTAAGAGGAAGCTGGTTGGCCAGGTGAGGTGGCTCACACCTGTAATCCCAGAATTTTGGTAGGCCTAGGTGGGCAGATCACCCGAGCTCAGGAGTTCAAGACCAGCCTGGCCAATATGGTGAAACTCCGTCTCTACTAAAAATACAAAAATTAGCTGGACGTGGTGGCGCATGCCTGTGGTCCCAGCTACTCAGGAGGCTGAGGCAGAATTGCTTGAATACTGGAGGCAGAGATTGCAGTCAGCTGATTGCACCACTGCACTCCAGCCTGTGTGACAGAGTGAGACTTCATCTCAAAAAGAAAAAAAAATTAAGCTGACCAAGCAGGGAGAGTTACAATAAAACTTTCTGTGGTGACAGAAAAATTCTGTTGTGTATTGTCCAGTACAGTAGCCACTAGTCACACATGACTACTGAGCACTTGAAATGTTGCTAGTGGGACTGAGGAACTTAATTGTTATATTGAGACGGGGTCTCTCTGTTGTCCAGGCTGAAGCGCAGTGGTGCAACCTTGGCTCACTGCAACCTCTGCCTCCTGGGTTCG
>NW_016112870.1:0-1206 GCF_001604975.1 Cebus imitator | reverse complement strand
ACTGCAGCCACAAATTCCTGGGCTCAGGTGATCCTTTAACCTCAGCCTCCCGAATAGCTGGGACCACAGGGACACGCTACCACACCTGGCTAATTTTTATGTTTTTTATAGAGATGGGGTTTCATCATGTTGCCCAGATTGGTCTCAAACTCCTGGGCTCAAGCAGTTCACCCACCTCAGCCTCCCAAAGTGCAGGATTATAGGCTGAGCCACAATGCCCTGACAGTTGTTTTTCAATATTTTGCTATTATAGACAATGTTGCAATGAATAGCCTTGTACATGTGTATATTTGTATTATTGTAGGCATGTCTTCAGGGTAAATTCCTTAAAGTGGGGTTGGTAGATTAAAAGGTAAATACTTCTGTAGTTATTAAATGTTACCAGATACCCTCCAAAAAGATTGGATCAATTTGTATTCCTCACAACAAAGTGCAGAAAGGCCCCCTCTTCCCCATCAAGAGAATGTTATAATTTTTGCCAATTGTCTTATAAATGAAGTTGGACATCTTTCTTAAGCTTAAGGAACATTTAAAAAGCTTTATTTATAAATTGTCTCCTTACATCTTTTTCCTACTTTCTATTACACTTTTTTTCAATTATCTCTCAATTTAAGAGTTCCATATGTTAGGAGCATTAGTGTCTTGTAATACGTGTTGCAAGTTTATTTTTCTAGTTTATTGGTTGTCTTTTTATTTTGGTCATTTATTATTTTTTTTTAACTTCCAAGCTTTCTATTGAGTTTTTAATTTCTGCTATTATTTTTAATTTTTAAGACTCCTTTCTTATTTTTGGCAATTCCTTTTAAACAAAAGTAACATCCTGTTCTTTTTTCCAGTGGATATATTTGCTTTTGCTTCTTTGAAGATAGTGTTGGTTTTCTTTTCTTCCGTCGTCGTCGTCTTTTTTTTGAGACAGAGTCTTGCTCTATTGCCCACGCCGGAGTGCAGTGAGCAGAGTTCCAGCTCACTGGAACCTCCACCTCCCAGGTTCAAGTGATTCTCCTGTCTCAGTCTCCTGAGTAGCTGGGATTACAGACGTGTTATCACACCCAGCTAATTTTTTTTTTTTTTTGGCAACAGTTTTGCTCTTCTTGCTCAGGCTGGAGTGCAATGGTGCGATCTCAGCCCACCACAACCTCTACCTACTGAGTTCAAGCGATTCTCCTGCCTCAGCCTCCTGAGTAGCAGGGATTACAGGAATGTGCC
>NW_016112869.1:0-1207 GCF_001604975.1 Cebus imitator | reverse complement strand
CTGAGGCAGGAGAATCACTTGAATCTGGGAGGCAGAGGATGCATGAGCCGAGATTGCACCACTGCACTCCAGCCTGGGTGACAGAGCGAGACTCTTTTTAAAAAAAAAAAAAAAAAAAAAGATCAAGTCAGTTTAGAGTCTTAGAGCAACAAATGCTCATTGAACAATCATGATTGTAATGACGGCTCCCATCAGACCTGGCTCCATCCACAGGGATGTTTGTCTCTTTTGTTTACTCACCACTGCACCACACTCCCAGGGGCCTGTCCAGCACTGCTACAGCCAAAGAAAGCAGAGTCTGGCCAGCAATCCATCAGCGTGCAATAGACAGGTGCTCAATAAACACTTGCCAAATGAATGAATTTGCTGAAAACTTGCTGTGGGTAAAGTTCTTTCTGTGTCATTTCATTTAACCCTAATCACTATTACCAAAGCATTGTTATATCCATTTAACAGGTGGAAAATGGAGGCTCTGTGTGCGATTCATTGACTTGACCATATGCATTCAGCTGGCAAAAGGGGCACCCAATTGAACTCAGGCCTATTTGGCGTCACGACCTTTACTCTTTCCACAATGCCACTCAGTCCCTGGGGCCATGCAGTTGGCTCTATTAGGAAACTAATGCTGGTATCCAGACCGGTCAGGCATGGAATACGTTTGTGCGGACATTGGCTCACCACAAAATATGAATTACCACGGGGAATAGGTCAAAGGCTATTTGCAGGGCAACAGGAAGCCTAATCTATTGCCAGCTGCAGATAAAGACCAGCCAGAACTCGAGCATGTCACTGGCATTGAGGGGTGGCTTTGTTTAAGTCTGTGCGGGCAGGTTTTATCAGATAGCAAGGACACACCAGCTCGTGTTACAGAAAGCAGTGTATGAGGATTCTCTAATCCTACTCCTAATTTGTCTAGGAAAATGCAGGGATATTTTTGTTTCGTTTTCTATTTTTTTATTTTTGAGATGGAGTCTTGCCCCCATCTCCAGGATGGAGTGCAGTGGCACGATCTTGGCTCACTGCAACCTTCACTTCCGGGGTTCAAGCTATTCGCCTGCCTTAGTCTCCCGAGAAGCTGGGATTACAGGTGTGCGGCACCATGCCCAGCTAATTTTTTGTATTTTTAGTAGAGACGGGGTTTCACCATGTTGCCCAGGCTGGTCTTGAACTCCTGACCTCAGGTGATCCGCCCACCTCGGGCACCCAA
>NW_016112868.1:0-1207 GCF_001604975.1 Cebus imitator | reverse complement strand
GACCAAAGATCAGAAGCCGTGGCAGGGAGTTGCTGTCTGGGCTCTGTCCACACGAGGGTGCTAGACCCTCTGTTCTCCCCGCTGAGTGCGGGGGGGGGGGGGGGGGATCCATCACGGAGGGTCAAGCATCCCTGGCCCCTGGATGCTGCCAGGCCTGGGGTGGCTCAGGGACCGGTGGCCTCTGCTGGCTGGTACTTGGGCCCAGGGAAAGGTGGTTCCTGAGCTCTTGGTCCTCCTGCCCTGGGGCAGGAAGGGAGGCCCCTGGACAGCAGCCAGCAGCGTCCCCACCCACAGATGAGGGGCTGCAGCCCAGGAGGGTGGGCGCTGGGCCTGGGCCCTGCAGAGTTCAGGGGTCTCAGTAGGGGTCCCAAGGAGATGAGGAGGCTGCACTCTCACCTCTGGAAAGCAGCAGCCCACCAGGAAGCTGAATGTGTGTGTGTGTGTTAGACCCAGCCTTGTTCCCAAAGATGTCTGAGGTGATCTGCATCCAGACACCTTATAAATTGGTAAACTATCAATGAGGTCCAGGCACGGTGGCTCACACCTGTAGTGCCAGCACTTTGAGAGGCTGAGGTGTGTGGATTACCTGAAGTCAGGGGTTCGAGACCACCCTTGCCAACATGATGGAACCTCGTCTCTACTAAAAATTCAAAAAAAAAATAGCCTGGCATTGCGGTGTACATCTGTAATCCCAGCTACTCAAAAGGCTGAGGCAGGAGAATCACTTGAACCCGGGCAGCGGAGGTTGCGGTGAGCTGAGATCGCACCACTGCACTCCAGCCTGGGCAACAAGAATAAAACTATCTCAAAAACAAGAAATGCAGTTACTAACCCCATCAGACATTATGTGTAGGAAAAGGCAAGGACAGGGGTTATTTTATTTATTTATTTTGAGACAGGGTGTCACTCTGTTGCCCAGGCTGGGAGGGCAGTGGTATGATCACAGCTCACTGCAGCCTCGACCTCCCAGACACAAATGATCCTCCCACCTCAGCCCCCCAAGCCCCAAGTAGCTGGGACCACAGGCACGTGCCATCAAAGCCCGGCTAATTTGTTTATTTTGTAGAGACAGAATCTCCCTATGTTGCCCAGGCTGGACACAAACTCCTGGGCTCAAGAGATCCTCTTTCTTCCGCCCAAAGCCTCCCAAAATGCTGGGATTATACCAAGTCCAGCCTTATGTATCTTTTTTCTTTTCTTTTCTTTT
>NW_016112867.1:0-1207 GCF_001604975.1 Cebus imitator | reverse complement strand
AAAAAAAAAAAAAAAAAAAGCTGGATGTGGTGGCACATTCCTGTATCTCAGCTACTAAGGAGGCTAAGGTGGGAGGATCACCTGAGCCCTGGGAAGTTGGCTGAGATCACGCCACTGCACTCCAGGCTGGGTGACAGAGTGAGACCGTGCCTCAAAAACAGCAAAAACAGCTCTGCCACCCAGGCTGGAGTGCAGTGGCATGATCTTGGCTTACTGGAACCTCCACCTCCCAGGCTCAAGCAATTCTCCAGCCTCAACCTAGATGTTAGTTTCCACTGTCATCATCATGATGGTGCATTGCATTTATATGGTTGCATGTCGTTCTCCCTCCAGACTGTAATGCCTTTCAGACTAGGTAACACATTTTACTCATTTCTGTAGTCCCAGCACTTAGCATCAAATCAGATACATAATTCACAGCCAGGAAACACTTGGGTGGGTGGATGTGTGAATTAGGGGGTTAATAAATGAGTCTCCAGTGCAAATTTCATACTCTGTTAGCTAGTGATGTTAAGCATCTTTTCATGTGCTTACTGGCCATTCGTGGTTCTTTTTTGGAGAAGTAGCTATTTAAATCACTTGTCCATTTAAAAATTACCATATTCATCTCTTTATTATTGAATTGTCAGAGTTCTTTGTACATTTTGAGTACTAACTGCTTGCTAGATACATGATTTATAAGTATTTTCTCCCCTTCTATGGGCCTTTGCACATGCTAGTGCCCTTCGAAGCATAAAAGTTTTTACTTTTGATGAAGTCTAATTTATCTTTTTTTTTTAATTTTTTTGAGACAGAGTCTCACTCAGTCGCCCATGCTGGAGTGCAGTGGCGCCATCACACCTGGCTAATTTTTGTGTTTTTTGTAGAGCGGGGGTTTTGCTGTGTTGCCCAGGCTGGTCTTGAACTCCTGGGAACAGTCTGCCCGCCTAAGCCTCCCAAAGTGCTAAGATTACAGGTGTGAGTCACCACACCCAGCCTATAGCTTCTTAAAGAGTTAAATTTTAAGACAGGGGTCTCTGAGCCTTTTTGAAAATGTATGCAGGCCGGGCGCGGTGGCTTAAGCCTGTAATCCCAGCACTTTGGGAGGCCGAGGCGGGTGGATTACGAGGTCAAGAGATCGAGACCATCCTGGTCAACATGGTGAAACCCCGTCACTACTAAAAAAAAAAAAATACAAAAAATCAGCTGGGCATGGTGGTGCATGCCT
>NW_016112866.1:0-1207 GCF_001604975.1 Cebus imitator | reverse complement strand
ATCAGGCTTGGCGGGTCCCACACCCACAAAAACAAAACAAAACAAAACAAAACAAACCCCAAAAAACATCAATCTGAAATGCTCTGGGTTGAGAGTTTCACAGCAAGCACAACTGAACCCAGAATGGTCCAGCTCTGTGGGGGAGGGGCGTCTGCCACTACTGAGGCAGTCCACCACTACAGAGGTAGTTCACTATTGCCAAGGCAGCCCACCATTACAGACAAAGTCTGCCATTACAGAGGTGGGCTGCCAATGCCGAGGCAGTTCTAACTATACCCATATAAACAGGATGCAGGGAAGTTTATACCGCAGCTGGGCAGAGCCCACAGCAGCTCAGCAAAGCCTCTGCAGGCAGACAGTGACTAGGCTGCCTCCTCACTAGGCAGGGAAGCCCTGAAAAAAGGCAGCAGCAAGACAGAAACTTATAAATAAAGCCTTAACTCCCCAGGACAGAACACCTGGGGGAAAAAAGGGGGGTTTATAAGTTCTGCTGCAGCAGACTTGAACGTACCTGCCCAACAGGTCTGAATGAAGAACGGAGCTCACAGCTCAGCACTTGAGCTCCCATAAAGGACAGACCGTCTCCTCAAGCAGCTCCCTGACCCCCGTATAGCCACAGAGTCACCTCATAAAGGAGAGGTCAGACTGACGTCGGGTGGGTATCCTTCTGGGACAAAGATAACAGAAGAAACTGGCAGCAACCCTTACTGTTCTGCAGCTGCTGCAGGAGATCCCCAGGCAAGCAGGGCCTGGAGTGGACCTCAGCAGTCCTACAGCAGAGGGGCCTGAATGTTAGAAGGAAAACAAAGAAACAGAAAGAAATAACTTCATCATCAACAAACTGGACGTCCACTCACAGACCCAAACTGAAAGCCAACAACTACAAAGACGACAGGTGGATAAATCCACAAAGATGGGAAGAAACCAGTGGAAAAAGGATGAAAACACCTGAAACCAGAATGCCTCTCCTCCTACAAGGGATCACAACTCCTCACCAGCAAGGGAACAAGGCTGGATAGAGAATGAGTGTGATGAATTGACGGAATCAGGCTTCAGAGGTGGGTAACAAGAAACTTTGCTGAGCTAAAAGAACATGTTCTAACCCAATGCAAATAAACTAAGAACTTGAAAAAAGACTTGATGAAATGCTAACGAGAATAAACAGAGAGGAATATAAGTGAATTGATGGAGCTGAAAAACACAACAC
>NW_016112865.1:0-1207 GCF_001604975.1 Cebus imitator | reverse complement strand
CCTTTTAAATCAGGAATGGTTCAACAGGAGTGAGATAAAACTTTAATATTTTTTGAATGAAGAAAAAGGCCAGATGTGGTGGCTCACGCCTGTAATCCCAGCACTCTGGGGGGCCGAGGTGGGCGGGTCACGAGATCAAAAATTGAGACCATCCTGGCCAACATGGTAAAACCCCCTCTCTACTAAAAATCCAAAAGTAGCCAGGCGTGGTGGCGGGCGCCTGTTTTCCCGGCTATTCGGGGCAACAGGCTGAGGCAGGAGAATCACTTGAACCCGAAAGGGAGAGATTGCAGTGAGCCAAGATGGCACCACTGCACTCCAGCCTGGCAACAGCGAGACTCCATCTCAAAAAAAAAAAAAAAAAAAAAAAAAAAAAAAAACAAGAAAGAAAGAAAGGAAATGAGGGAGGGGCAGAGGGTAATGGACAGTGGAGAAGCTCCAACAGGCAGGGTGCTCCCAGCAGAAAGACGGAGGTCACTGAGGACCACAGTGGCATCACAGAGGGAACATGACCACTTCTACAGATGCTTCCAGAAGCAGTCAGAGAAGAACAGAGCTCCTCCCTTGCAATCCTGCATTCTGATTTCCTGCTATGCCTCCTCTGGGCAGAGACATCAGGAAGCCAGAGGCTGGGAAATGAGGTGTGTAGATGCCCACCCCAGCCTGAGAGAGCAGGACACAGAAGGGCAGAGTGGGGCATCTAGAAGGTGGGGCTGATAGCAGCCCCTCAGCAGGCTCAGCCCATTCCATGCAGAGCCAGCCACAGTGTAAAGAGAGCTGCAAGGAAGCCTGGGCTCTTGCCCCAGTGCCCACTTGTCCTACCCCAGCACTGGGATGCCAGGCACCAGGCTGTGTCAGCTACGGCTCATGCATGCACAGTATTGAGCCACGAGGGACCCTGTGGGCCATCAGGTCTAACACACTCCTGATACAGACTGACAACTGGGGGCTGGGCGTGGTGGCTCACACCTGTAATCCCAGCACTTTGAGAGACCGAGGCAAGCAGATCACTTGAGGTCAGGAGTTCGAGACCAGCCTAGCCAAGATGGTGAAACCCCATCTTTATTTAAAAAATACAAAAATTAACCAGGCATGGTGGTAGGTACCTGTAATCCCAGCTACTCAGGAGGCTGAGGCAGGAAAATTGCTTGAACCTGGGAGGCAGAGGTTTCGGTGAGCTGAGATCACGCCATTGCACCCCAGCTTG
>NW_016112864.1:0-1207 GCF_001604975.1 Cebus imitator | reverse complement strand
CCGCCTCCTGGGTCCAAGCAATTCTCCTACCTCAGCCTCCCAAGTAGCTGGGATTACAGGCATGCACCACTATGCCTGGCTAATTTTTTGTATTTAGTAGAGATGGGGTTTCAGCATGTTGGTCAGGCTGGTCTCGAACTCCTGACCTCAGGTGATCTGCCTGCCCTTGGCCTCCAAAGTGCTTGGATTACAGGCGTGAGCCACCACGCCCAGCCTGGACAGATCCTTTAATGCTTCTGAGCCTTGGTTTATCTTTCTGTAAATAATGATGGCTGTCTTACAAGATTTCTATACAAGAAAAGTCGTTTTTTTTCTTTGCCAACTATAAAATCAAGGAGAAGAGTAGTTACGGTCTACTTGCTCTTCGCACCTCCTCACTTCTCATTCTCTAATACATGACAATCATTCCACTGATATGGGGCTAAAGTCACCAGTGACCTCCACATGGTTAAGTCCAGGGACCATTTCTCAGTCTTCATTGTAACCCGCTTACCTGCAGTGTCTTAAGCTTGCTTTCTTCTTGAAATACTTTGTCCCTGTTGGCTCCAGAGCATCTGACTCTCCTGGTTTTCCTTCTCCCTCCTTGGCTGCGCCTTTTCCATCTTTTTGGCAGGACCTGCCTCTTCTTCGTGGCCTCTAAAGGATGGAGTGTACTGGAGCTGCATCCTTGGCGCTCGTCAGCCCATCATCTGCACCATGGGCTTGGTGACTATAGTCATTTCCTAGGACTGCTCTCATGAAGTACCACACTGAGTGGCTTAAAATAGCAGAAACATATTCTCTCACAGTTCCAGAGGCCGGAAGTCTGAAAGCAAGTCACCATACTTCCTCCAAAGGCCCTAGGAAAGAATTTCCTCTTGCCTTGTCTAGCTGCTGGTGGTTGCTGGTAATCTTTAGGACCCAGGTCTATGGTAGCATAACTCCAGGCTTTGCCTCTATTTTTACGTCTTCCTTCTGTGTGCATCTGTGTCCAAATTTCTTCTTCTTTTTCTTCTTCTTCTCCTCCTAGTCCTTCTCCTTCTTCTTGTTTGTAATCCAGGCTGGAGTGCAGTGACGCAATCATAGCTCACTGTAACCTCAAAATCCTGAGCTTAAATGACCCTCCCCACTCAGTCTCTTGAATAGCTGGGACTATAGGGATATGCCACCAGGCCTAATTAATTTAAAAACCTTTTTTTTTTTTTTTTTTTTTTTTTTTTTTTTTTTT
>NW_016112863.1:0-1207 GCF_001604975.1 Cebus imitator | reverse complement strand
TTTTTGCATGTGTATAGTTGTTAAATTGGTGTTCTCATGGGGGCACTATCAGTGGATCTTGTATTTGTCCATCTTGTTCTCCTCCTCCTCTATAGTGCACTTTAGATTTGATATTTGTTGATTTTGTCTAAAGAATATGTCCAATGATAAAAGTAGAGTGTTAAAGTTTCCATCAATTAATTGTACTGGAGCCTATCTCTTGAAATCTAATAATATTTGCTTTATATATCTTTGATGTTGGGTACATATTTACAATTGTTATATCCTCTTGATGAATTGATCCCTTTATCATTGTGTTGTAACCTGTTTTGTTTCTCTTTTGTTTTTGCTTTAGAGACTATTTTATCTAATATTAGTATAGCTACTCTTGCTTGTTTTGCATTTCCATTTGCAGGAAATGTGTTGGTGTGACTTTACAGGTGAAGTGATTTTCCTGTAGGTAGCATATAGTTGAATTTTGTTTTCTATTTATTCAACCAGACTATATATTGTAGATGACAACTTTATCTGTTTACATTCAAGGTTATTATTGGTAAGTTATGAATTATGTCATTTTGTTTTCTGGTTATTTTGCCTATCCTTTGTTTTTTGGTTTTTGTATTGCTTATTTGCACTTTGGTGGTATTCTGTAGCGATAGGGTCTGATTTCGCTCTTTTTCTCTTTTTTGCATCTGCTCTATCAGTTGTATACTTTTATATGTTTTAAAGATGGTGGTTATAATTATTTTGCTTCCAGATATAGGAACCCCTTAAGCATTTTTCAAAAGCCTAATCTAGTGGTAATGAATTCCCTCAGTTTTTGCTTGTCTAGGAACTACTACATTTCTCCTTATTTTTGAAGGATAGCTTTCCTCGCTGGGTATAGTATTTTGGCTATTTTAAAATTTTTTCCAGCACTTTGAATATACCATCTCATTCTCTCTTGGCCTGTAAAGATTCTACTGAGAAATCTGCTGTTAGCCTAATGCAGATCCTCTTATATGATAATTTACACAGGTTTTTTTTTTAAGTTCTTTTTGTGTTTGACATTTGATATGCTATTATGTGTCTGTGAGAAGGCATTTTTGAGTTAAATACATAGAGGCATTTTAGGTTCCTGAATCCCTATGACCATATCTCTCCCAAGACTTAGGAATTTTCAGCTTTTATTTCATTAAATAGGTTTTCTCTGCCTTTTAAAATCTCTTCTCCTTCTGGAGTACTCATA
>NW_016112862.1:0-1208 GCF_001604975.1 Cebus imitator | reverse complement strand
AAAAAAGAACCAGAAATATCAACCTTTCTTCTGTCCCAATACACCTGAAAGATCTGATACACAGTTCTATTACTAACAGTGCTCCATGGTGATTTCTAATCTGGGAAGAGTGGGAGAGGGCACAGAAGAATCTGGGAGTAGGAAAGATGTATGTGGTTTAAAATGCTCTTCCCATCACTGCAATAGACCTTTGATACATTTAATATGTATCATAACCAGACAATACTTAAGAGAGCCCAAAGATCTTCAACACATATGTTTTAAATGTTCTAAATCATAAATTTGGTTCATATGCCCTGGAGGCTGCTGAGTGACAGCTACCACCTTGACTACTGAGCAAGCTTAACTGTCAATCCTATATTTACAGCACAACATGAGTATTTGGCTTTCTGCTAGTTTCAGGATCTAAAACTTTATGGAATAAATTATATGCTATAAAGGTAATGTCAAATTAGGGACTTAAAAGGTGATTCCTTTTCAAATGTCAAGTATCTTTAAAAGTCATTTTCTGAAGTGACACAAAGCAACACAGTATTATAGCTCAGTACCTAACAACAGCCCATCTCCCCCAAACAACACTTTGGCCAAATGTATATATTATCTGTAGGGTGGAAATCAGATAAACAAACCCCTTGTTACTGAAATCTCATCCTTTTCTTATAAAGTGATGGATGGCTAAAATTTTCAAACGGTGGGAACCTATGGTCCATTATTTTAAATTGGAAATAAAGGAATCATTCTACTGTTCATTACTGGACATGTTTCTCTGAACATGTAGAGTACACATGCGGGCATGCACACACTCAACATGCAAAAGAAAGAAATACATGTTCCCAGCCCTTCAAAAGACCTCAAGCCAACTTCCCAAAAATAACCACATACAACTAGCTACCAAAGATTTCTACATAAGGCATTTTAAACACCATTTACCTATTTATTATAAACTCAGTAGTGGGTATGTTTCTGTACAGTTAACCACTGAAAACTCGTCTTAGTTCTGGAAGAGAGAGAAAAGGGAATGGAATATAGAGGCTGTAACATGCTGTTAGCTACTAGCAGGGGAAGTAAGCAAAAGATAACTGGCCAAGAGAGTGAGAAGAGAAACGGCCTGTGGCTTGTCCATGACCAAATCTATTAAATTGTAGTCTTCTCTTCCTAGTCCTTGATTCTCTAGCAGCTGGTCTGAACCACTGCCTGAAACTGTTTTA
>NW_016112861.1:0-1208 GCF_001604975.1 Cebus imitator | reverse complement strand
AAAAAAAAAAAAAAAAAAAAAAAGAAACCCATCTCTACTAAAAATAAAAAAATTAGCTGGTGTGGTGTGCATGCCTGTAATGCCAGCCACTTGGGAAGCTGAGGCAGGAGAACTGCTTGAACCTGGGAGACAAGAGGTTGCAGTGAGCCGAGATCATGCCACTGTACTCCAGCCTGGGCGATAGAGTAAGACAGAGGAGTTTTTTTCCCTCTTGTTGCCCAGGCTGGAGTGCAGTGGTGCAATCTTGGCTCACTGCAACCTCTGCCTCCCAGGTTCAAGCAGTTCTCCTGCCTCAGCCTCCCATGTACCTCAGATTACAGGCGCTTGCCACCACGCCTGGCTAATTTTGTATTTTTAGTAGAGATGGGGTTTTTCCATGTTGGCCAGGCTGGTCTTGAACTCCCGACCTCAGTGATCCACCTTGGCTTCCCAAAGTGCTGGGATTACAGACATGAGCCCACTGCGCCCGGCCGAAACTCTGTCTTAAAAAAAGAAAAAAGAAGCGGGCTGCATCATGTTAGGCAAGCCCCCTAAGCTTTTCATAAGCCTGTCAGGTGGGGATAACGCCACCGCCTGGTGGTTTACTGTAGGGCTGCACTTGAAGTGCTTGGTGGAGCCTGTGTTCACTTACGGAAGAAACAGTCCTGAACCTTTTGGTGGGAAAGTCCTCCTTTCCATTTAACATTTCCATTTAGTGGGGGTCTCAGCAGGGGCGGGCGGTGAGTGTCCTGGGAGCACAGCCCTGACAGGTTGTTGCCAGCTGTGCTCCCCACCAGCCTCAGCTTGGGCCGAATGACCACCAGTGGTGGGCACCAAGCTGGGCATTGGCCCCAGAGGATTTTGAACTCCATGAGTAGGTCCCACGTAGGCACTTGTGGCTGGTCAAGACCCTGGCTCCCACTAGGAGCTGTCTCTTCAGAGAAAGGCCCAAGCCTTTTTTTTTTTTTTTTTTTGATGGAGGTTTGCTCTTGTTACCCAGGCTGGAGTGCAATGGCGCGATCTCGGCTCACCGCAACCTCCGTCTCCTGGGTTCAGGCAATTCTCCTGCCTCAGCCTGCTGAGTAGCTGGGATTACAGGCACGCGCCACCATGCCCAGCTAATTTTTTGTATTTGTAGTAGAGACGGGGTTTCACCGTGTTGACCAGGATGGTCTCGATCTCTTGACCTCGTGATCCACCCGCCTCGGCCTCCCAAAGTGCTGGGATTA
>NW_016112860.1:0-1208 GCF_001604975.1 Cebus imitator | reverse complement strand
TTAGGCAGAACACAGAAAGGATTAAAACCATCCAAACTAAATAAGTCAGTAATCGCATGTGGTGGTAATTTATTTTCCTGAAACACCTTTATTGAGATATAATTCACATATCATACAAATCACCCACTTAAGATGTAAAATTCAGTGGTTTTTAGTATATTTACCAAATGTGTGTCACCACAGTCAATTTTAGAGTATTTTCATCATCTCAAAAAGACATGCCATACCCTTTATGTCCCACCCCTGGATCGCCCCCTGTCCCTGACCGAGTCCCACATATCCATAAGCTGCTTTCTATCTCTGTGGATTTTCCTGTTCTGGACATTGAATGGAATCATGCAAGGTATGGTCTTTGGTATCTGACTTCTTTCACTTAGCATAATGTCATCAGGGTCCACCCATGTTGCATTGTGATTACTGGAGATTTCGGGGTCTTACTAGTGCCTTTAAGTGCCTTGAACATCACTAACATAAAGGTTATTGCTGTGGTCTGAATGTTTATGACCCTCCAAATTCCCATGTTGAAATTCTAACCTCCAAGGTGATGGTATTAGGAGGTGGGGTCCTTGGAAGGTAACTAGGTCGTGCGTGTGGAGCCCACATGGGTGAGTTAGTGCCTTTATAACAGAGGTCCCAGAAAACTCCCTTGCCTCTTCTGCCAGGTGAGGACACAGTGACCCATCTGTGAATCAGGTCGTTACCATACACCAGATCTGCTTGTGTTTTAATCCTGGACTTCCCAGCCTCCAGAACTCTGAGAAATAAATGTCTCCTGTTATCAGCCACCCCGTCTGTGGTATTTGTTACAGTAGTCCAGAGTAAGGCAGTTATCTCGTCCTGTGTCATTGGGGCTGGTGTTGTGGGGGACCCTCTGCCGCCACCAGCAGGGATGCTACAGGACAGTGGCATTGCTCCAAGAGTAGGGGCCAAGCGCGGTGGCTCACACCTGTAATCCCAGCACTTTGAGAGGCCAAGGCGCATGGATCACAAGGTCAGAAGATGGAGACCATCCTGGCTAATGTGGTGAAAAACCATTGCTACTAAAAATACAAAAAATTAGCCGGGCGTGGTGGCACGTACCTGTAGTCCCAGTTCGGGAGGCTGAGGCAGGAGAATCTCTTGAACCCAGGAGGTGGAGGTTGCAGTGAGCCAAGATCGTGCCACTTCACTCCAGCCTGGGCAACAGAGCAAGACTCCATCTCAAAAAA
>NW_016112859.1:0-1208 GCF_001604975.1 Cebus imitator | reverse complement strand
AAGATGTTCCTGAAGCTGCTCCTTGGTCAAAGTGGGAGGTAATCTTCGAATTACCACCTTAAGAAAGGCATAGGAAAAGAAAATTAGTACACATCAATTTTCTGTCATACCTGAAAGAATCACAGTTCCTGAGGAAAGCTGGGCTTTAAAATATGAGAGCACTTGTAAAAACCCAGGAGGAAAAGAAAAAAACCAAAAAACAAACCAAAAAACCCAAGAGGAAATATTCTTCTGCAGCCCAATGCTCAGTATTAGTCACACATAATAGTAACACGGTTTAAAAAAAAAAAAACCCTTGGAAATGAGAACCACCTGGAACAAGGAAATCTCAGGTTTTGCTCTTTACAGCTGCCCTGTAGTTTACCAGGTTTGTGCATCATTTTCGATCACGCATTTTTTAACAGATCTAATGGCAAGACATTAGCAAGCCAATCCTGGTCTTTGTGGATGCCACGAAATCTTGATTTAGTAACAACTTTCTCCGACACCCAACACATCTTAAAACAAAATCCTTGTCCATTCAACTTAAGAATTCAAAACTCTAAAATCCACCCATTGCTCTCAAAATAGGATGCTCTCGATCTCCCCTCCCGTACCATTAATCCCCCTGCACTCTACCCCAACTCGCCTCCATTAATTATATTCCTATCCCTATCCCTCATGTCCCTTTCACTATTTTTCTCCCCAATTACACCTTTAGTTTCTCACTCTTTTTTTTTTTTAGTAGAGACGGGGTTTCACCATGTTGGTCAGGCTTGTCTCGAACTTCCGACCTCAGGTGATCCGCCCACCTCAGCCTCCCAAAGTGCTGGGATTACAGGCGTGAGCCACCATGCCCGGCCAGTTTCTCATTCTTTTTACCGTTGCTCTCCCCTCCCATTATCATCTCACAGCTCTGACCTAAACCCTTCCCGTTTAGGGAGTCCCCCTTTTCCTCACCCCCACCAGGGTTTGGCCGGGAGGGGCTCTCCTCATTTCAGGTGAATGGATGAAACAGGATGATGCGATTTCCATTCAGGTGAAGAGATAGAAGAGAGAGAGAAAAAAGGGGCAGCCCCATTCCCAGCCATCCTCCCAGCACTCGCGGACCCGTCCCGCCCTCTCCTGGGCCAGCGGCCGACCCGGCACCTTGCTCAGCGCCTCCTTCTTCTCCTTGTTGCGATCCTGTTTATCTTCCCCCTTGGAACTGTCCCCCGAAGTCCCACCAC
>NW_016112858.1:0-1208 GCF_001604975.1 Cebus imitator | reverse complement strand
ATTTCTCATCATATTTGTCCATGATTATTTCATTGTTTTTCCAAGTACAGATGCCAGCAAACAAAGTGTGGTCAAATTCCTGTAATTACCAGCATTTGCCTCAATTTGGGGCCATGAAGTATGTAGTCAATCTCTGTTGTCTTCTGCCTCTGTTTGGAATCGTTCCCCAGTGAAGGAATGTGAAAAACACCATTTTTTTACACAGCCTGCTCAATTTTAAAAAGAGAAAATCACATTCAAGCTACTAATAAGAAAAGAAGAGAAGGGAACTGTGAATTTAAAAAAAAAAAACTGCCTTCTAAAAGACTTGAACAAGAAACTTTCAACTCTGCTGCATTCAGAAGAAGAATGATCCTTATTTATCAAAGCTAAATTTTAATACAGCAGTTAGAGGCAAGATTTAACTGACTTGTTAATATTTTAAAATTAGCTAAGTGAATGAAAATTCAGGTAAGGGCTGGGCACAGTGGCTCAGGCCTGGTATGGTGGCTCATGCCTGCAATCCCAGCACTTTGGGAGGCCAAGGCAGGGAGATCACAAGGTCAAGAGATCAAGACCATTGCGGCAAACATGGCAAAACCTTGTCTATACTAGAAAATACAAAAATTACCTGGATGTGGTGGCACGTACTTGTAGCCCCAGCTACTCAGGAGGCTGAGGCCGGAGAATCACTTCAGCTTGGAGGCACAGGTGTCAGTGAGCTAAGATGTCGCCACTGGACTCCAGTCTGGTGACAGAGCGAGACTCCATCTCCAATTTAAAAAAAATAATAGACCTACGATCCAAGATGGCCACTTAGGAACAGCTCAGGATTGCAGCTCCCAGTTAAACCACAGAGGGTGAGTGGATGCCACATTTTCATTGCCCACAGACTAGGAAATTCCCAGGCGAAGGAGCGCCACGGGTCACCAGTGTGGCTGTTTCGGCCAGCGCAGCTGTGCTGGCCGGCACTACTGCTTTGCCCCACGCAGCTGCTTTGCCAGAGCCCCAGAGGAGCGGTTCTCCATACAAAATACACCAGTCCAGGTGCCCTTTTGGCTGGTGATTGGAGCCACAGGAAGTCACCCATTTGTCTGTTTAAAAAGGGGACTGAGCAGGGAACCAGGACAGTAGATTCCAGGGCAAAAAAAGTGCCATGAATCTCAGTGCCGCTGTTTAAGCCAGCACAGTGACTTACCGCAGGGGAAAACACTCAGATCTGGCGCCTC
>NW_016112857.1:0-1208 GCF_001604975.1 Cebus imitator | reverse complement strand
TTAGGCTGGTCTTGAACTACTGACCTCACGATCCTCCCACCTGGGCCTCCTAAAGTGCTGGGATTACAGGCGTGAGTCACTGCGCCCGGCAATCTCTGATTGATTTTTACCTCTCTATCTGAATCTCATTGTATGTTGACAAACTGACTGCAATCCTTTGTATAAATGATTGATATAAAGAATTAAGGCAAGGTGTGGTGGCTCATGCCTGTAATCCCAGCACTTTGGGAGGCTGATGCAGGTAGTTCATGAGGTCAGGAGTTTGAGACCAGCCTGATCAACATGGTGAAACCTCGTCTCTACTAAAAAATGCAAAAATTAGCTGGGCCTGGTGGTGCGCGTCTGTAATTCCAGCTACTCAGGAGGCTGAGGCAGGAGAACCTGAACCCAGGAGGCGGAGGTGGCGGTGAGCCGAGATCGCGCCATTGCACTCCAGCCTGGGTAACATGAGTGAAACTCCGTCTCAAAAAAAAAAAAAGAGCTAAGCAGGAGGTATAATTGACAGGACTTGGTGGTTGGATGAATGTGGGAAATATGGAAAATAGAAGAATGCAAGACTATTGTGAGGCATAGCATCAACACCAGAAAAGGAGTAGGTTTGAAGGGAAATGGTAACGTCAGTGATTTTAGGATCATTGGGTTTAAGAGGTAAGTGGAGCATACATGTAGCAGATAGCAGCTCTTGTGAAAGGTTTGGGGTGCGGCTGTAGACTTGGTGTTATTACTATAGTTGTGATAATTAAAACAAATGGGTGAAGTAACTCAGAAAGAATGTAGGCTGAGAGAATTTTCTCGCAACCCACAGTGAAGTTGTACTTTTATAGAGCTTTTCTCTGCCATTAGTTGTGGACCTTAGATGCAGTACCCATCATAAAGGGTCCACCCACTAGATTTACCACTGATTTATGTATCTTTGAAGTTGTTCTCCAAAGTCTAGACACGGAGGCTCATGTTAAGTGAAGAAGCACAGAACAGCAACAAAAAACAAGCAAATATATAAAAGTATCTAAGATAGAATATATTGACCGTTCTTCAGTACTATTTGCTATATTCCAGGGGTTCAGCAGCAATACCCCTAACATGCTAATTCTTCAGTTTGTTCCACCTCCTAGTTCAGGTTTTATGTCAAACTCTACCTGTCTCGCAAATATGTCACAATATTTTTATTGTTCTAGTTGTTTCTTTCTTTCTTTTTTTTTTTTTTTTTT
>NW_016112856.1:0-1208 GCF_001604975.1 Cebus imitator | reverse complement strand
ATCACAAGTGGAAAACATTATTACTTGCCATAAATAGATGGCAATTGTAATCATAACTACAGGTTTAAAAACAATTTCTCAAATACTACCTAAATCCTATTCCCATTGAAAGCTCTGGTTCTGAAGTGTGTCTTCTTCATGGGACTTCCAGAGAGTTCAAAGCATGTCAGCACTAAACTAAGAATCAACCTGATACACTCAGAACAATCGGAAGTGAATCCAAACAGGGATGTGATTCAATGTTTTTAAAATGATTTTTCAGATAGCTCTTAAAACCATTTCGTGTTCCACAAGAGATATTGCTTAGGGGACAAGTGAATAGGTTGTGAAGCAATAATCAAATTTAAATACCAACCGTAAGTGACTTTGAGCAAGTGGATACGCGTCTCTGAGCATAAGGGTTTTTTTTGTTTTGTTTTTTGTATTTTTACTTAAAATGAACTAAAAAAAGTGCCATGTATGGTCTTCAACAAAACCATGTATGCAAATGTGTGTAACAACTTTACTCAAAATAGCCAAAACCTGGAGGCAACCCAGATGCCTTGTAATAGGTAAATAGTTGAACAAAAACTGAGCTACACCCACAACATGGAATACTGTTCCGCAATAAAAAGGATTGGGGCCGGGCATGGTGGCTCATGCCTGTAATCCCAGCACGTTAGGAGGCCGAGACAGGTGGATCATGAGGTCAGGAGGTCAAGACCAGCCTGGCTGAAATGGTGAAACCTCGTCTCTACTAAAAATACAAAAATTAGGCATGATGGCAGGTGCCTGTAATTCCAGCTACTCAGGAGGCCGAGGCAGAGAATTACTTGAACCCAAGAGGTGGAGGTTGTAGGGAGCCAAGATCATGCAACTGCACTCCAGCCTGGGTGACAGAGGGAGACTCAGTTTCATAAATAAATAAATGGGATCAAACCATTGATGCACACAACGTGGTTGAGTGTCTAGTGTATTATGCTGAAAAAATGCAACAGTCTCAAACAGTTGTACACTATGCAATTTATATAACATGCTTGAAAGAACAAAATTATGAAAATAGAGAACAGATTAGTTGTTAGCAAGGGGCTAGGGATGGGTAGAGGAGAGGAAAAGGGAAGAAGGAGGTGGATGTGGATATAAAAGAGCAACATGAGGGATCTTCCTGATGTGGTGGTGAATGCACGACCCTGCATATGTGATCAAACTGCATAAAAATCAATACATAC
>NW_016112855.1:0-1209 GCF_001604975.1 Cebus imitator | reverse complement strand
GTATGCCACCTTTTGCTTAGCCATTCACTGGTTAATGAACGTTTAGATTGTTTCCATTTTTTGACTGTTATTAACCGTGCTGCTATGACATTTGTGCACAAGTCTTTGTGCAAACATATATTTTTATTTCTCTTGAGGGAAATAGAGTGGAATGGCTGGTTCGTATGGCAAATATGTGCTTAAGTTTTGAAGAAACTTCCAGTTTAAAGCAACTGTGCCATTTTCCATGTGCATCAGCAGTGTCTGAGGGTTCCAATTCCTTCATTTTCTCACCAGCACTTTTTATTGTCTATGTTTTGGGTTGTAGCCATCCTAGTGTGTATGAAGTGGTGTCTGACTGGAGTCTTGATTTGTGTTTTCCTCATGACTACCAATGTTGAGCCCTTTTACTTGTGCTCTTGGCCATTTGCCTGTCTTCTCTGGAAAGATGTCTCTTCAGATATTTTGCTGATTATTAAACTGGCATATTTGGGCCAGATGCGGTGGCACATGCCTGTAAGCACTTGGGGAGGCAGAGGCGGGCGGATCATGAGGTCAGGAGATCGAGACCATCCTGGTCAACGTGGTGAAACCCCGTCTCTACTAAAATACAAAAAAATTTAGCTGGGCGTGGTGGTGCGCACCTGTAGTCCCAGCTACTCAGGAGGCTGAGGCAGGGGAATTGCTTGAACCTGAGAGGCAGAGATTGCAGTGAGCCGAGATTGTGCCATTGCACTCCAGCCTGGGGGACAGAGTGAGACTCCATCTCAAAAAACAAAACAAAACAAAACAAAATCTGGCATATTTGTCTTCTTATTGAGTATAAAAGTTCTTTATATATTCCAGATACAAGGGGAGTAATGCATTTACTTGATGGAGGGATGGAAGATTCACGAACCCCCTGCCCAGCCTGTAATGGCCTGGCCAGTAGGATCTCCATGGCTCTTCTTTTCTCAGTGCCAGGGTGTGGCCCTTAGGGAACTCCTAGAAGCAGTTCTTTGAACTCTAACTTCTGCACGGGGTAAACAAGAGCAAAAGGGTAATGTGGGGACACAGGAATAGAAAGACAGGAGGGGACACAGATGCTTAGAAAGGGCTATAGAGGGGTCTGGGGAATGAGCTCTTCTTCAGTGAAGGGTTTCTTTTTTTTTTTTTTCTTTTTTTTTTTTTGGATGGAGTTTCACTTGTTACCCAGGCTGGAGTGCAATGGCGCGATCTCGGCTCACCGCA
>NW_016112854.1:0-1210 GCF_001604975.1 Cebus imitator | reverse complement strand
AAAAAAAAAAAAAAAAAGAAAGAAAAATCATGGATGATAACTTCCTTAAAAAGGTGCAGCATCCAATTTAAATATTTTCGTCCTGATTTTAAAGATGGTTGGTGTAATGCTATTAACATTTTGTTCATTATAGACACAGAGAGGGGAATAACACACACCAGGGTCTGTTTGGCGGTGGTGGGGGGGGGCGTACTTAAAGAACTGGTTAATAGATGCAGCAAACCACCACACACACATATACCAATGTAACAGGCTTGCATGTTGTGCATATTTATCCCGTTATATTTTTAGAAGAAATAGAAAAAAAAAATTTGGTCAGTGATTCTTCCTTTTTAAAACCTGTTACTACATTGTTTACGATGCCCTTACTTCAGCAAAGAAGAGGAAGTAAAAGAGCCTTAGAATTTTTGAGGAAATAAAACCCTATAAGATACCAGATACTGTATCAAACTATTTTTCATGAATGACACAAGTATTCTGAATAAAAAAATAATTAAGCATTGTTAAAAACAAGGTGTTATATAATAAATTTATTTTTCATAAATAAAAAAATTGTAGTAGCTTAGACTGAAAGGAACAGAGAATTCAAAAAATTAAAAAGAGTCCTTAATATATTATATATATATATATTATGTGTGCCATATTTGCCATAATTGAATGAGGCTTTTGGGACCCTCAGGAGGTTGTGAGTATATTTTGCATAATGGAGGACTAGAAATAGATTGTACCCAAAAGACAGATTGTGATAGATGCAAATTCCCTGACAGTTCTCCCGTTGAGAGATGTCCTCTACATGGTCTCCTCTTGAATCAGAGCAGGTTCTGTGACTGATGAGTAAATATGGCAGAAATGAAGCTTTTGCCAGTTTCTGGGCTGAGGTCTTAAGAGACTGTGAACTTTCACTATTTCTCCACTCTTCTGTAGATTGGGATACTTGCTCTTGGAATCCAATGCCATTCTGTAAAGAAGCCCATGCAGCCCTGAGAAGGGGCCATATGGAGAGGAATTGGGGTCAAGAGCTCCCTGTCTATAGTAAGCAGCAACTTGCTGATCACTTGAGGAAGCCATCTTCCGTGTGACCCTCCAGTGTCAGTTACACTTTGGGACACTGTGGGAATGGAGACAAGTTGTCCCTATTGAACCCTGCCCAAACCTCAGATTCTTGAACAAAATATATGAGTGCTGGTTTTTTTTTTTTTTTTTTTTTTTT
>NW_016112853.1:0-1210 GCF_001604975.1 Cebus imitator | reverse complement strand
AAGACCAGCCTGGGCAACAGAGTGAGACGCTGACAAAAAAAAAAAAAAAAAAAAAAAAAAGGAAGGAAGAAAGAAAGATGCAAACAACAGACCCCTGAAGAATACCAGGAGGAAGAAGAAAGGGGGACAGGGGTTGAAAAACTACCTACTGGGGCCGGGGATAGTGACTTCACACTTGTAGTCCCGGCACTTTGGGAGTCTGAGGCAGGCGAACTACCTGGGCCAGGAGTTTGAGACCAGCCTGGCCTACGTGGCGAAACCCCATCTCTATTAAAAATACCAAAAATTAGCTGGGTGTGGTGGTGGGTGCCTGTAATCCCAGCTACTTGAGAGGCTGAGGCAGGAGAATCACTTGAACCCAGGAGGCGGAGGCTGCAGTGAGCCAAGATTACATCACTGCACTGCATCCTGAGCCAAAAGGGCAAAACTTTGTCTCAATTGAAAAAAAAATAAAAAACAAAAAGCAAATTCTCCTGCCTCAGCCTCCTGAGTAACTGGGATTACAGGCATGTGCCACCATGCCCAGTGGCACATGGGTACCTACTGTGTACTACGGGCACCTATTATATATACCTGTTGTGTATTATGCTCATTACCCGGGTGATGGGTTCAATCAAACTTCGAACCTTAGCAACACATGAGATACCCCAGTAACAAAATCGCGTATGTACCCCTGAATCTAAAACTGGAAAAAAATATACAATTCAGGGACTTTTAGTATATTTGAAGTTGTACAACCATCCCCACAATCTATTTTAGAACATTTTCTTATATTTTTATTATTTAAGATGGGGTCTCACTATGTTGCCCAGGCTGGTCTTGAACTCCTGGGCTCAAGCAATCCTCCCACCTCCACCTCTCAAAGTGCTGGGAATACAGGTGTGAGCCACAGTGCCTGGCCTAACTTTAGAACATTTTTATCACCCCTGTACCACTAAGCAGTCACCCCTCTGTTTTTCCCCAAACTCCCAGCTCCACTTAACCACTCATTTCTATGGATTTGCCTATTATGTATGGACTTTTCATATAAATGGAATAATATGTGATGTTTTGCATCTGACTTGTCACCATGATCTCTTCAGTGTTCATCTACATTATAGCAGATGCCAATACTTCATCCCCTTTTATTTTTATTTTTTAAACAGATGGGGTTTCACCATGTTGGCCAGGCTGGTCTTGAACTCCTGACCTCAGGTCATCTGCCCACATC
>NW_016112852.1:0-1210 GCF_001604975.1 Cebus imitator | reverse complement strand
GCAAGAGGTGGAAGCATATCCTTGAGAACTGGAACAACATAAGAATGCCCACTCTCATCACTCTTATTCAATAAATCTGGAAGTCTTATCCAGAGAAATCAGGCAGGAGAAAGAAATAAAAGGCATTCCATAGGAAAAGGGGAAGTCAAACTATCTCTATTTGCAGACAATATGATTTCATATCTAGAAAACTTCAGAGTTTCTGTCCAAAAGCTCCTTGATCTGATAAATAACTTCAGCAAAGTTTCAGGATACAATATCAATGTATAACAATCAGTACCATTTCTATACACCAACAACATCCAAGCTGAGTGTCACATCAAGAATGCAATCCCATTTACAACAGACACACATACACACACAAAATACCTAGGAATACAGCTAACCAAGGAGGAAAAGATCTCTACAACAAGAATTGAAAAACACTGCTGAAAGAAATCACAATTGACACAAACAAAATGGAAAAAAATTCCATGCTCATGAACAGGAAGAATCAATATTATTAAAATGACCATGGAGAGAGTGCGAAGTTGGGCTATGAACTTGGGAGATGGTTTAAAGCTTGAAATTGAATTACTGGATGGAAAAACCAAGCTAATATTGTCTCCATATGAACATAAATCAAAAATTTCTGTGAAGATGGGAAATAAGACCAAGATTGCTAAGTGCCCTTTAAGAGCAAAAACTGGACACATTCTAAAATCAACATATTGGGAGTGCAAAACTTTGCCAAAAGAAGACAGTTGGTTCAGAAACATCACAGGCAAAAGAAAGATATTTCACCTGCAACCCCTAATATACAGAAGACTGGAAACATCATAAATACATCTCTAGTAGCAAAACAGAAGCCTCAAAAAAAAACACACCACAGCTGAAAATATGAACACCAGTTTGGTATGTCTAACACAAGACGAACTGCAACAGATATTGATGACTGTAAACCAAGAAAATAGATCTCTCCCTGACTGAGAATGGAAAGGGGGAAAAAAGTCAATATAGTCTACATTTAAACAGTATTTCTAATCAGCCAAAGGATGAGAACATTATACGATTATTCACAAAAATCAAGATGGTTTCATCTGTCCCAGCTGAAAATAAATCCATCTTAAATGAGTATCAGGAGACATCTAAGAAGTAGAGAATGAATGGAAACCAGCTGACATATTCAGTACTCTGGGGAAATGGGAACGTGATAGAAGTTTGTTGGAAG
>NW_016112851.1:0-1210 GCF_001604975.1 Cebus imitator | reverse complement strand
CATGGGGAGAAATGCCAGATATAGGTGATGGGGAGGAAGGCAGCAAATCACACTGCCATGTGTGTACCTATGCAAAAATCTTACATATTCTTCACAAGTACCCCAAAACCTAAACTGCAATAAAAAAAACAGAACTTCTCTAAGGAGATGACATCTTATCTATAACCTAAAAGAAGGGAAGTTACTAGGGAAAGAGAGGGCTGGGGGCAGGGGATTCTAGAAAATGAAATAGCATATTCAAAGACCCTGAGTGGGAAAGAATACTCTGGAAAAAACAAGACATTTGTGTGATTGGGTGTTTTTATGGTTGTCAAATAAAGGTCATCTCCTAACACACAGTTAGAGAGCTGGGCAGGATATCAGTTGGCATAGCCTCCCTGGAGGCAGTATCTCTCAAATTGCGAAATGATGCTGTACTTCCACTTGTGGGATTGTAAGATAATGAAATAATTGACCAAATCTGCAAATATGCTTCTATTAGGAAGTTTGCTTCAGTGCTGGTTATAATAGTCAGACATTGGCAACAAATTAAATAGCCTTTCTCATGGTCTAATTGAGTATATGGTGTACTATTCATTTGTGAAAAATGATAAAACACATAGTTTTTCATCAACCTAGAAAAATATCCCTCAACAAACCAAATCTGTAGCACTCCAAGAAGCGAATTCACCATGATCAAGTAGGCTTCATTCCTGGGATGCAAGGCTGGTTCAACATACATAAATCAATGTGTGATTCACCACATAAACAGAATTAAAAACAAAAACTATGTGATCATCTCAATAGACAGAAAAAGCCTTTAATAAAATCCAATATCCTTTTATGATAAAACCCTCGAGGAATAAGGCATTAAAGGAACATACTAAATAATAAGAGCCGTCTATGACAAACCCACAGCCAACATCATACTGAATGGGCAACAACTGGAACAAGACAAGGATGCCCATTCTCACCAGTCCTACTGAACATAGTGTTGGAAGTCCTTGCTAGAAAAATCAGGCAAGGCAAAGAAATAAAAGGCATCCAAACAGAAAAGGGAGAAGTCAAACTATCTTCTTTTGCTGATGATATGACTCTATACCTAGAAAACCTTCAAGACTCCACCAAAATGCTCTTGTAACTGATAAATGATTTCAGTAAAGTTTCAGGACACAAAACCAGTATACGAAAATCAGCAGCGTTTCTTTCCTTTTTTTTTTTTTTTTTTTTT
>NW_016112850.1:0-1210 GCF_001604975.1 Cebus imitator | reverse complement strand
GTGAGCCAGGATTGTGCCACTGCACTCCAGCCTGGGTAACATGAGTGAAACTCCGTCTCAAAAAAAAAAAACAAAAAACAAAAAACATGAATTAAATAGTAATTATTAAATCACATAAAATTTGTAAATTATGTATAAACATATATAACTTTTTATTGAAAAAGCTTCATTTCACAAAAGGCTTCAAAGTAGGTTTTATGTATCCAGCTTCTAAACGTAAAGTGATCTGTTCACAGATATTTAGTTTGTAGTTTTTTCAGAGCAGTCATTTCTATATTTCGCAGATGAACAGGATCTCATATAAGCTCAAATCTATGGATCCATTTGATTCCTTAAGACATTGGTATGAGCAAATCAATGAGCATTTATCTATCACTACTCCTTTAAAGATGCTGTGTTAAATCCTGGAGGAGAAATGATGGTGAAGGAGATACAGGTTCATCTCTAAAGATGTCTCTCTTCAGCAGAGGAGATGAACCAGTCAAGTAGAAAATTATGCATCGAGAAAATTATGTAAAAGAGGAGTGTTGCTGTTGTCACTGTTGCTTTTAATGTTGGTGACAAAAAATTAGAGAGAAAGAGAGACAAAGGTTTTACTGGACTAAGTAATATTCAGATGACACTTACTATAGGCACTCAGAAAGGAGAAATGAGATCGGGTTCAGGAAGGAAAGCATTACAAAGCCAAGACTTGTTGCTGGATTTAGAAGGGAGGTAAGATGCCGAAAGGCAAAAAGTAAATGTATTTACCAGAGCCAAATAAAAGTACACAGGAAGATGTACTTAGGGAAGAGTATGCAAACTAATTTGAACTTGAAGAAACATTTGCAAATGGACTAAAGAGTGTTAAGCCAGAAAAGACAGGTTGGAGCCATACCATCAAGAAAGTTTTGGAAGACTCATGCCCCAATTTTGGGACAGCTCTCTTTGGTGTGGCAGCCATGGAAGGTTTTTTATCTGCTTAAAGTACTTTCTTCCTTTTCAACAGACAGAGCTGGAAGAACTGGATATGCACATGCAAAAAAAATGAAGTTAGACCCTTGTCTCACACCATATACAAAAATCAACTCAAAATAAGGCTGGGCATGGTAGCTCAAGCCTGTAATCCCAGCAGTTTGGGAGGCTGAGATGGGTGGATCGCCCTGAGCTCAGGAGTTCAAGACCAGCCTGGGCAACATGGTGAAACCCTGTGTCTACCAAAAATACCAAA
>NW_016112849.1:0-1210 GCF_001604975.1 Cebus imitator | reverse complement strand
GCCAGGCTGGAGTGCAGTGGTGTGATCTCAGCTCACTGCAACCTCTGCCTCCTGGGTTCAAGAAATTCTCTGCCTCAGTCTCCCGAGTAGCTGGGATTACAGGCGGCCACCACCACACCCAGCTAAATTTTGTATTTTTAGTAGAAACGGGGTTTCACCACCTTGGCCAGGCTGGTCTTTTACTCCCGAGCTCGTGATCCACCTGCCTTAGGCTTCCAAAGTGCTGGGATTACAGATGTAAGCCACTGTACCTGGCATGAATGACTTTTTTTAACTTCATATGTTAAAAATTCAGGTGACTTCATATTGGGTGTATATAAATCAGAGGAAAAACTATCTCTCTTAAGTGGAGTAAATTAGTTGGGATCATTATATAATAGCACAGCTCCTTCCTTAGCACCAAGCATGGCACATGGTAGACTGTCTTAGTCTATTTGTCATGCCATAAAGGAATGCCTGAGGCTGTATAATTTATAAAGAAAGGAGGTTTATTTGGGTCACAGTTCTGCAGGCTGTAAAGAAGCATGGCAACAGAATCTGCTTCTGGTAAAGTCTCAGGGAGCTTCCACTGATGTCAGAAGGTGAAGGGGAGCCAGCATGTGCAGAGATTAAATGATGAAAGAGAGGAAGAGAGAGAGAGAGAGAAGGTTCCAGGCCTTTTTTTTTTTTTTTTTTTACCAGCATTTCTCATGGGAACTAGGAGTGAGAAATCACTTCCATGATAATGGCACCAAGGTATTCATGAAGGATCTACTCCTATGATCTAAACACCTTGTACCAGGCCCCACCTTCAGCGTTGAGAATCAAACTTCAACCTGTGACTTGGCAAGGCCAGACAAACCATATCCAAACCATAGCAGAGACACATTTTATAGTTAGTTTTATAACTGTTGAATAAAAGATGTCCTGGGGATGTTGGTAAAAGGACTGAAACAAAAGTGAGGGGACATGTACTCTAATCCTGGCTCTGCCGCTAACTACATATGAGTTTGCAAAAGCCATTTAACCTCTCTGGGCCTTAGTTTCCTAATCTTATAATAGAGTTGTTTGAGCAGTAGATGAAATACACATATGTAAGTTTTTTATAAACTGTAAATGACAATTTTAATGTAAGAAATTAGGACTACTATAAATTGTTTACACTAGTGGGAACTCCTTGAAATTGTGGGCATTTCATCTCAAAATGACTGGTATGTTGACCGAAAATTGA
>NW_016112848.1:0-1210 GCF_001604975.1 Cebus imitator | reverse complement strand
AGACCACTCATACACTGCTGGTGGGAATGTAAAAGGAAGATACAGAGACTCTAGAAAACAGCTTGGCAGTTTCTTCAACATACACACAAACTAAACTAAATACAAAACTACCACATGACTCAGCCACTGTCCTAGGCATTTACCCCCCTAAAATGAGTGGGTCCAGCCATCAACTTTTAATGTGTTTAAAGACCACCATTTGATGTGTTTCTGCCTTGACAAGGACCCTAATTGCACAAGCTATGCAACATTTAAATCAAGAGACTTTTCTCACAGACAGGATTGTGCTTTTGTCAAATATAAACTAGCATTTCTCTAAAAGACATAACAAGTGGCTGGGCACAACGGCTCACACCTGTAACCCCAGCACTTTGGGAGGCTGAGGTGGGCAGATTACCTGAGGTCAGGAGTTCAAGACCAGCCTAGCCAACATGGTGAAACCCTGTCTCTACTAAAAATACAAAAAATAGCCAGGGGTGGTGGCAGGTGCCTGTAATCCCAGCTTCTTAAGAGTCTGAGGCAGGAGAATTGCTTGAACACGGAAGGCAGAGGTTGCAATTAGCAGAGATTGAGCCACTTCACTCCAGCCTAGGTGACAGAGTGAGACTCCATCTAAAATAAATAAATAAATACAAGCGTGCCCTACCATGGTGACAAAATCTGCTCCTGGGAGACTGACAATTATGCAGGATGTGGGAAGGACAAAAGGATTTATTCAGTTTTTCCTTCTTGAGGGCACAAATGCAGACTGTGAATGTTGGAAACAGCAGAGGACTGGTTAAGCTACTAATAAATCGCTGTGTCTCCACAGAACATAATAACTTCTAGAAATAAAAACAGCAGAATGTTTAGAAATGGAGTACAATCTTTATCAGTTTGCAAAGTGACAAGGGTACAATTTAGCAGGTACAGGGTGATGTGGCTTATAAGCACACAGTATCCTTTTGCCCCAGTATCGGAACCTGGCGGGACAAGGGTCACACTAGCCAGGATTTCTATAGGTCAACTAGTCTGCTTCCTCACTTCCTGGTTCTCTGGTGTTCTACGTTAGCATGAGCTGCTTTCACAAATCAGACAATCACAGAAATTTGTGCAAGGAAAAGCAGAATCTGAGGAATTTTCATCGAATCTTCCCAGGGATCCAAATGACCTTCTTAAAAGACCAGAAGATGGACACTCTTAGGGCTTAGGGCCTCCCTCCAGCCCAGAC
>NW_016112847.1:0-1211 GCF_001604975.1 Cebus imitator | reverse complement strand
ACCAGGATGGTCTCGATCTCTTGACCTCGTGATCCACCCGCCTCGGCCTCCCAAAGTGCTGGGATTACAGGCGTGAGCCACCGCGCCCGGCTGTTATTGTACTTTTGTGGCATGATAGCTAGCGAGAAGGGTACCCTTCCTGCAGTCCAAGAAGTAAAAACTGCGTTGCTCAAACATCCCTTGTCCCAGTGCTGACTTTTCTTTGCGGCACCAAGCATCTATTTCCAATAGCCTCCTGAAGTGCTGGGATTACAGGTGTGAGCCACCACGTCTGGCTGTACTTTGTGATATTTGGTCATGACACAGAAAACAGGGGAGGCTGGGCATGGTGGTTCACGCCTGTAATGCCAGTACTTTGGGAGGCCAAGCAGGTAGATAACTTGAGGTCAGGAGTTTGAGACCAGCCTGGCCAACATGGTGAAACCCTATCTCAACTAAAAATACCAAAATTAGCTAGGCGTGGTGGTGGGCATCTGTAATCCCAGCTACTTGGGAGGCTGAGGGACGAGAATCACTTGAACCCAAGAGGTGGAGGTTGCAGTGAGTTGAGATGGCACTGGTGCACTCCAGCCTGGGCCAACAGAGCGAGACTCTATCTTAAAAAAAAAAAGCAAGCAAGCAGGGGGAGCCAGGAGACCTTACGGCAGAAATAATGGGGGAAGGAACAGAAGATTGGGTCGGGCTGCATTGATTGATATGGGTTCAGGCCGGGCGCGGTGGCTCAAGCCTGTAAGCCTAGCACTTTGGGAGGCCGAGGTGGGTGGATCACCTGAGGTCAGGAGTTCAAGACCAGCCTGACCATCACGGTGAAACCCCATCTTTTTTAAAAATAAAAATAAAATTAAAAAAAAAGATATGGGTTCATTAAGCAGAGGTTCTGGACTTCATGCTGCCACTGCTGGGGTTTGAAAGGGCTCTGATTGGGACCAGGTATAGTGGCTCATACCTGTAATCCCAGCACTTTGGGAGGGCGAAGTGGGCAGATCATGAGGTCAGGAGTTTGAGACCAGCCTGGCCAACATGGTGAAACCCCATTTCTACTAAAAACACAACAATTATCCAGGCATGGTGGCATGCACCTGTAATCGCAGCTACTCGGAAGGCTGAGGCAGGAGAATCACCTGAACCCAGAAGGCGGAGGTTGCGGTGAGCCAAGACCACACCATCCATTGCACTCCAGCCTGGGTGACAGAGCGAGACACTGCCTCCAA
>NW_016112846.1:0-1211 GCF_001604975.1 Cebus imitator | reverse complement strand
AGATTACAAAGTCTTTGTAAAACTTCATCTCCAGTCTGCTACAACACAAACGTACCCAGCACCGACTACCTGCTAAGGATGAGTAAGACTTGGATAGCTATCTGGAAGCTCACACTTTGATGGAATTGTATTACCTGAGCAGCATACCTAGGCATTACAAGTATTTTTATATGAATGGTAGAGTCCTTTTGTCTTTACCCCCTATAGATAGGGGATTAACTGAGCTGAGAAACCAAGAAAATAGATTTCAAATTTATTTAACTAATACTTTCTAACAGTAGGTTTTTAAGCATTGGACTGAGTAATTTAGGCCTTCTGTAAAATTCGTTTCCTCTGGAAAATCTAAGAGCCAGGCATTTCTATACAGAATACATTTAAGAAAAATCTGCCAAGAGACAAAATGTTGGATTAAGGTCTTTTCTCTCTTTTTGGCTCATAAAATTTATTTTCATAACAAAATTAATTAGATAAATGCATCATATCACAATAAATATTTTCCATTTTTTCTATTAAATTTTATGTACCAACTTTGTACTGATGACAATGTAACAATTTTTGTATTTGCATACATTCCACTGCAAAGGAATTAAGTCACCTGCAGAGCCTTCTTAATTCTCTTTTGAAACAAGACAGAATGTTAAAAAATACATTAATTAAAAAGCAGAGAAAATCTTCCTTTGGCCAATTTGTTTCATTTTAACTGGTATCAGAAATGTTTCTGCATATGGAGTTTTTAAACTAATAAAAACCAAATTTTGGAAAAAAAACTAAAATATGTTGTATTTATTGATGTGATACTATTTTGAACTATGAAAAAAGAAACTGCAAAATAATCTTGGAAACATGATTGAGTGAAACATTTATCATTGGATCTGGGCAAACTTTCCTTTTCTATAATTCCTGCAAGAAATGTAGTTTCACTGACTCAATTAATGTAATCCTTTCACTAGTAAGCAACCAGTGAAGCAAACAAGGAGGAAAAGATGAAGTGATAAGAAAATTCTGAATTAAAATCTTTTAACTTCAAAAAACTTTTTCTTCGCAATTTATAACAGCTGATTTAATCTTTTCTGCAACCATTCCAATTTGATAAACTAGCCAAACATAATTAACAGGAAAAAAAAAAAAAGCCACAAGATCTGGAGAGAGATATCCAGAGGAAATGCTCTACACGAAAATTACACTGTTTGGAAATCTAAGACATAGTTAAG
>NW_016112845.1:0-1211 GCF_001604975.1 Cebus imitator | reverse complement strand
TTCAGCAGTGTTTAACATTATATTCAAAACTGATAAAACAAAAATAAAGTGAAGCTAATGAAAAATATTACTGGAACAAAATACACTTAGCATCTTCCCCAAATTTGCTACCTGTAACTTATACACACAGATTGTTATCTTGATTATTTGGTACTAAACATCATCTATCTAAGAAGGAAACTACCACTTATGGAATATGTAAACAAACGCACGTGTGTGTGTGTGCGCACACACACATTAATTCAATAGCACAATAAAAAGAACTTAATTATTGAGTTACATCAGGAAGTATTTTTTCTTTCATGTTTATTGCTTGTTAGAAGAAAGACACCGAAAGCTTCAGCTCACAATTTCCTGTTTGTCATATTTGGGCAACACTTAAATTAACTTGACTTGGCTGTAATGATATGGTGAATCACTCAGTTAGCTACAAAGAAGTGGGGGTCCAAAATTATGTTTTAAATTCATTGACAAGTTATTTCTTCACACTGTGGTTCAAAAAGTCTTCATTATTAATAATAATAGATATGCTCCTCAACATAGCATATCCAGATGATGTGTAGGAAATGATTTTACAGAATAAAGCCAATCTTGGTATAACAAACAGAGGGGGTTCTATGTGATTTGTGGCTGATTGCCTCTAGATCTATAGGGTGCCATTCAGCTTAAAATTTTTGAACAGTGAAAAAAAGTATGTTAAGAATTGTATTCCTACCCTGTTGCAGAAAGTTCTTTAGGAATTTGCTATCCCACTGTTTTTACTCTAAGGGACAGAAATTCAATCATGATTAAGATAAAGTATTGCTCTTTGTTGTCATTTAAATATTCATTGAGTGCATCCTTTGATCTCTAGGTACTGAAAGAGATTCAAAATCTGGTCTTTGGTCCCTATCTGGTGATCTTTTCAAACACGTAAAGCGTACAGTCGTAACCACATACAGAAATACAAAGTGACAGAAGCAATAGGCACTAGAGTTACTTTATAGCAGCTATCACAGCTGTTTAGCTTGAAAGAATGAGAATGAGTGTGCAAATACTGCATAATAGTTAAGAGCATGAGCTCGGGAGCTAGTAGATTGCTCCATTTTGAAAGTTTGTTTGTTGACCGTATGATGAATTGCTTAAGATCTTTGCACTCACACTCATTTCCTCATCTGTCAAAGAGGTTAAAAAGTAATTCTTTTTTTTTCTTACTTTTTTTTTTTTTTTTT
>NW_016112844.1:0-1211 GCF_001604975.1 Cebus imitator | reverse complement strand
TTTTTGTATTTTTAGTAGAGACAGGGTTTCACTGTGTTGGCCAGGATGGTCTCGATCTCTTGACCTCGCAATCTGCCCGCCTCAGCCTCCCAAAGTGCTGGGATTACAGGCGTGAGCCACCACACCCAGTCAAGAATTCTGCATTTTTGCCATTTTCTTGGATGATTCTCAGGCAAGTGGCAATAGCCAGCATTCTGAGGGATGTGGGGATAGGGGGTTAGTGTCTCTCACAGAGCAAAACCCCCATTCCCCCAAACACGCACAAAACATGGGCTTCCAGACCAGCAGAGTGAATCCTGGCCCTGCCATTACTTGGTGCTCATCTTCAGCACTTTGGGACTTGTTCCCTTATTATTTTTATTTATTTTTAGTAGAGAGGGGGTTTCTCCATGTTGGCCAGGCTGGTCTTGAACTCTCAACCTCAGGTGATCCACCTACCTCGGCCTCCCAAAGTGCTGGGATTACAGGCATGAGCCATCATGCCCAGCCTCCTTATGAGAATCTAAGGCCTGATGATCTGTCACTGTCTCCCATCACCCCCAGATGGGACCATCTAGTTGCAGGAAAACAAACTTAGGGCTCCCGTGGATTCTATGTGATGGTGAGTTATAGAATTGTTTTATTATCTATTACAACGTAATAATAAAGTACACAACAAATGGGATGTGCTTGAATTATCCCAAAACGATTCCGCCCTACCCCACCCTGCCATCCATGGAAAAATCGTCTTCCACAAAACCAGTCTGTGGTGTCAAAAAGGGGACCACTGGCTTAGCACCAAGTCTAAACACCACCCTCGCCATGTTTTCTGATTCTGCTTTCTTCCTGGAACCCGACTTACCATACATTGGTGTATTGTCTGTCTCCCTAACTAGAATCTAAACCTCTTAAGGGCAAGAACTTCATCTGCTTTAGTATTTGCCTCTCATATGCCCCTGGGAAGCTGGTTAAACACATTGATATTTAGGTCCTACCCCACAGCGTCTGTTTGAGGTGCAAGAATTATGCTTTTTTTTTTTTTCTTGAGACAGAGTCTCGCTCTGTTGCCACGCACCAGGCTGGAGTGCAGTGGCACAATCTCAGCTCACTGCAACCTCTGCCTCCAGGGTTCAGGCAATTCTCCTGCCTCAGCCTCCCGAGTAGCTGGGACTACAGGTGTGTGCCACCACGCCCAGCTAATTTTTGTATTTTTAGTAGAGACAGGGTTTCAC
>NW_016112843.1:0-1212 GCF_001604975.1 Cebus imitator | reverse complement strand
TGGAAATAGCATTGAATCTATAAATTACTTTGGATTTTTTTTTTTTTTTTGGTTCCATACGATTTTAAAAATAGTTTTTTTTCTAATTTTGTGAAGAATGTTAATGGTAGTCTTATGGGAATAATGTTTAATCTATAAATTACTTTGGGCTGTATGGCCATTTTCATAACAGTGATTCTTACTATCTATGAGGATGAAATGTTTTTCCCTTTGGTTGTGTCCTCTCTGATTTCCTTGAGCAGTGGCTTGTAGGTCTCCTTGAAGACATTCTTTACTTCCCTTGTTAGCTGTATTCCTAATTTTTTTTGGTCTCTTTTCAGCAATTGTGAATGGGAGTTCATTTATGATTTGGCTCTCTTTTTGTCTGTTGTTGGTGTATAGGAATGTTTCTGACTTTCGCACTTTGATTTTGTATCCTGAGACTTTGCTGTAGTTGCTTATTAGCTTAAGAAGCTTTTGGGCTGAGATGATGGAGTTTTCTAGATATATAATCATGTAGTCTGCAAATGTAGACAATTTGACTTACTCTCTTCCTAATTGAATAAGCTTCATTTCTTTCTCTTGCATGATTGCCCTGGCCAGATCTTCTAATACTATGTTGAATTGCAATGGTGAGAGACGGCATCTTTGCCTTGTGCCCATTTTCAAGGGGAATGCTTCTGTCTTTTGCCTATTCAGCACAATATTGGCTGTGGATCTGTCATAAATGGCTCTTGTTATTTTGATGTACGTTCCTTTAATACATAGCTTATTGAGAGTTTTTAACATGAAGGGATGTTAAATTTTATTGAAGATCTTTTCTGTATCAATTGAGATCATCATGTGAGTTTTCTCTTTAGTTCTATTTATGTAATGAATTACATTTGTTGATTTACATATGTTGAACCAGCCTTGGATTCCAGAAGTGAGGCAGATTTGATCATGGTGGATAAACTTTTTGATGTGCTGCTGGATTTGATTTGCCAGTATTTTATTGATGATATTTGCATCTAGGCTCATCAGAGATATTGGCCTGATGTTTTCACTTTTTGTGGTATCTCTGCCAGGTTTTGGTATCAGGATGATATTGGCCTCATAAAATGAGCTAGGGAGGAGTCCCTCCTTTTTAGTTGCTGAATAGTTTCAGAAGTAATGGTACCAACTCTCTTTGTTCCTCTGGTAGAATTCATCTGTGAATCCATCTGGCCCTGGGCTTTTTTTTTTTTTTTTTTT
>NW_016112842.1:3027-4239 GCF_001604975.1 Cebus imitator | reverse complement strand
GCATTGAGTTATCCCTTTTTTGTCTTATTGAAATGGAGTCTTGCTCTGTCTCCCAGGCTGCATGGAGTACAGTGGTGTGATCTTGACTCACTGTAACCTCTGCCTCTGGGGTTCTAGTGATTCTTCTGCTTCAGCCTCCCAAGTAGCTGGGACTATAGGTGTGCACCACCATGCCTCAGCTAATTTTTGTATTTTTAGTAGAGATGGGGTTTCACCATGTTGCCCAGGCTGGTCTCGAATTCCTGACCTCAAGTGATCTGCCCACCTCAGCCTCCCAAAGTGCTGGGATTACAGGCATGAGCCACTGTGCCTCGCCTTGTTTTCTCATTAGTGAAATAAATCTATGTTTTAAAGACCGTGTTATCTAAGACAGTTTAAATACAGAGTAACTGACCCAGCTTTCTGAAGAATACTGCAAAGATGGTATGTACCACTCAGAGATGTACTCTTCTTGAGTTCCAATGCAAATAAATCTCTAAAAGCTAGTTCACAGGAAGGAGGATACATCAGATGGGTGCAGGCTGCAACTGGTGCCATTTCTTCCTGGTGATCTCAGATAGACACCGGGAATTGGAGTGCAAAAGGGAAAGATTTTTCTCAGAGATTTTTTTTTTCTTATCCTCCAGAGTCAAGCCAGAATATGGCTCCTGGCCTAGCAAAAAGTTGTGCTCAAAGTGGGTCAGAGATGCCAAGTTTCATTTCCTTACCTCTGTCCATCTGATGACTTTTCCATTTGCTTTATATTCTGATCCATGGAATATCTTCACATTTGTTATAGTCTCCATGGACTTCCCATCTATAGGACTTACGACACTAAAATAGAGGCAAAGAAAAGATAGAAGCAGCTCTTAAAGTTAGAAAAGCCATTATTCCTATCACGTTTTGCTGCGGAAGTGTTCCTACTAATTACACTGGGTACCTTGCTAAACATACCTTTGCAGTACATCATAGCAAGAAGAAGCCACTGTATAAAAATGTACATGAACTGAGCTCTTGGGAAAGGATCTGTGCACTGAAATAATTCAAAGAACACACATGTGAAAAAGGAATCGTTTTTCCAGGAGCCAGTTCTCTTTAATGTTTTTGTTTTTGTTTTTTGTTTTAAGAGATAAGAGTTTTGCTCTGTTGCCCAAGCTAAAGTGCAGTGGCGCGATCTCGGCTCACTGCCACCTCTCCTTCCTGGGTTCTAGCAATTCTCCTGCCTCAGCCTCC
>NW_016112842.1:0-1103 GCF_001604975.1 Cebus imitator | reverse complement strand
AAAAAAAAAAAAAAAAAAGAAGTTAAGTTTAATTTCCCAAATAATCAGACATTTCTAATCTATATGTTTCAGATCCAGATTTAAAGAACCATGGTATAGCAGAACACTCAAGTCCTTACCCTTGGTTTGTATTTTGTTTTCTTACAAAATTGGGAATAGGTCTAAATGATCTCTTGTGACCCTGAAATTTTACATGCAGATATATACATATTTTAATATGTTTTTAATATGTACAACATATATAATGTATGCATTGTTATATATATACATCATTATAGATAACACAAATATGTAAGTATGTAATACATACATATATATATAACATATTTAAAACATGTATTAAAATATGTACTTTTTTTTGTTTTTTTTTTTTTTTTAGAGATGCAGTCTCATTTTTGTTGCCCAGGCTGGGGTACAGTGGCATGATCCACTGCAGCCTCGAACTCCTGGGCTCAAGCAACCCTCCTGCCTCAGCCTCCTGGGTAGCTAGGACTATTGGCTCCCTCTACCATGCTGGGCTAATTAAAAAAAAATTTTTTTTTGTAGCGACAGAGTCTCACTACGATGACCAGGCTGGTCTAGAGCTCCTGGCCTCAAGCCATCCTCCCACCTTAGCCTCCCAAAGTGCTGGGATTACAGACATGAGCCACTATGCCCAGCCCTGAAATTACAATGCTATGAATCATAATCTTTGTTTAAATATTTCCATAGTGTGATTTTAAATACCAGAGAGCCTTGGTTTGTATAGCAGTATTCAGACTACTAAAACTTGACTTTAGAGCCATTATTCTACAAAGTTAATTATAACCTCTCTCAGTTTCCCATCTTGTTCTGTCACCTTATACTGTAGGATAAAGACCAAAAGGGTAAACACATTTTTCCCATGTCATTTTATTTTTTTTTATTTTTTTATTTTTGGGACGGAGTTTCGCTCTTGTTACCCAGGCTGGAGTGCAATGGTGCAATCTCGGCTCACCGCAACCTCCACCTCCTGGGTTCAGGCAATTCTCCTGCCTCAGCCTCCTGAGTAGCTGGGATTACAGGCACGCGCCACCATGCCCGGCTAATTTTTGTATTTTTAGTAGAGACGGGGTTTCACCGTG
>NW_016112840.1:0-1212 GCF_001604975.1 Cebus imitator | reverse complement strand
GGATTCAGGTGTAGTGGAGAAAAGATTAACTATTTGTCTCTTCAAAAATGTGAACTATTGTTTTGAGAGAAATTCAGTCTTGGTTGCCTACACTGTTTCTGTCTATTTCTTGTTTTAACAACAAGTTTATTGTGTGTGTGTGTGTTTTTTTTCGGCTAGGAGGTTAATTTAACACTAAAGGTTTTAAAGTAGCACTCAGCACAAATGTGTAATAAGAGATCCCTTAAGTAGACTGATTCTACTCTTTTGTGGATGTGCTCAACCTTGCTTTTTCTTTGAAAGACATGGCCATTTGCTTTCCTATTCCTTAATATCACATTGAACACCCAAGAGTAAATGTTTAATACCAACCATATGGCTCTTGTTACCTAAAAAATAAAAGCCCAAACTTCTTTGATTATCTTTTAAGGATAAAATAATTAAAAATTTTATAAAATATAAAAAATATTATATATCAGCTGCCACAATATACATGACAGTAATGAGATATACCCTTGAGTTTACGTGAGGTGATTATTTACATTTGTAAGCTTATTATGTTATATAATCTTGTAAAATGTATTAACATCTTCAGAGACAGAAGTGAAGAGAATTTTGTCTTACGTGTGTGTATATGTGTATGTCTGTGGGTGCATAGTGTAGCAGTTATTTGTACTATAAAATTTAAAATGCATAAATGATTTTTATGACTATTTAAGTTCAAAACCTGAACAGTATCAAAGTTAGTTAGTTATTGAAGAAACAACTCATTATTTTATTTATGTTATCCTGATTCACTTTTTTGACCACCCTAGTATAACCTGGATAAATAAAGCCCTCACTAGTATTTTTGGGGAAAAGTGTTACTAATGTAAGTACTCTAATTTTGTTTTCATAATGAATCAAATATTGTTCTCCAAAAGTGTATATCCATGTATAAATTCTTCACCGTAAACAATAGCATTTGTTACAACTCCCAAAGTCATCTTAACTGCACCCATGAGCTCACCTGTGCTGCCATTAATTGTTTACTTTCGAACTCTGCCATTTCTGGAATAAACACCTTCGGATGAGACTCTAGTTCTCTGGACTGTGTCACACTACTCCTACTCTTTACAGTTTTCTTTGTTGAGTGACACGACAGCTGGTATACTTTTCCCTGAAAGGGTTTAGGTCTCTTTTGAGGGGCACATTTCTACTGATTTACTACACTCATAGTATTAAAACTCATGG
>NW_016112839.1:0-1212 GCF_001604975.1 Cebus imitator | reverse complement strand
AACCCAGGGGTAGGAAGCAGGGCCCCATCCTCAGCCCTTAATAATTCAGTGTGTTCCTCCAGGTTTCCAACTGCCAGGAGCTGCCTCTATTCACCAGAAAGCTGTTCTATCCACGTGCACACCAAGCTATAATGGCAAGGAATTGACGTCTCCTGGGAGCAGCCTTCACCCAATGATGAAAGGGATATGTATACAAATAGCCTGGCACCTGCACCCCTAAGATGGGATGGCTGTGAGGCATGTGTTTTATGTCATTTCTCAGAATTTCCCCACACAATTACACCCCGGTGCACACAGGAGTAACTGCTTGATAACCTAGGGTGCTACTTACTCTGGGCCAATAGGTATAAATTCTTTACTGGTTTCCCATCCCTGTTCCACTTCCCTGTAGTGGGGAGACCCCATAAGCGCCGAGGCAAGAGCAAAAGGCCTCAGCCTATTTCCATATAAATAATGAAGAAGAAAGTAATTAGAAATATAACCGTAATCGTTATTATTTATATGTGATCTTAGTGATTTATAGGTGATCTTAATTCTTTTACTAATGCCTATTAGGTTGGAAGTGTGAACCTGGGGTGACATTGTGAAATGAATGACATTAAGGCAAGATGCTCTAAGCCCTCTGTCACACCCGCATAAGGGCTGCTGGAGGGCGCCTCGCTGTGCTGCAGCATCAGCGCTGTGAAAGCACCCACTGTTTAGCCAGCTAGGGAAGGAGATGTCCAAAATGGCTGAGACATCTCCTTCCTGGGGAAGTTTGGAGAAAACTCCGCTTCTCCAAGCTCTTGTGGTAAGGCCTGACTGCTGTCAGGTAGACACACAGACATCCGGGGGTTAACTGTCTCTGTGATGCTGTGCTTCGGTGGTCACATTCCATGTCTACTCTTATGTTCTACTTCTGCACCTGGTTCCTTTTGCCTTAGAAAAGATAATCAGTAATAGTAATATAAATCTTAATGTTTTAGTTATTTCTTGATAAGTATGGAAAAATTGCTGATGCATTATGCTCCTTACCTCACTTCAGGTCCCGGAAATTCCTGAGCCACTTTATTCTACCTTTTATTATCACAGCCCTAGCAACTATTCACCTCCTATTTCTGCATGAAACAGGTTCAAGTAACCCATCAGGAATAATATCCAACCCCGATAAAATTACATTCCACCCCTACTACACAACCAAAGATATCCTCGGACTAACTATTCTTCTCTTAC
>NW_016112838.1:0-1212 GCF_001604975.1 Cebus imitator | reverse complement strand
AAATTTCATTATGAGTTTTGGGGGGACATTCAAACCATAGCAATGGAATACTACTCAACAATAAAAATGAAATGAGTTACCAACACATTCAAAAGTTAAGTGATTAGTTATGCTTATATAATATTTATAGTTTGGAATACTTATTTTGCACTTGTGGTGTTAACTATGGCCCCAGTCTGTCCATGTCCTAAACCTTGGAACATGTGAATGTCACCTTGAATAGTGTTTTTGACTGTTTTCTGTTGCTATAACTGAATACCTGAGGCTGGGTAATTTATAAATAAAAGAAATTTATTTCTCACACTTCTGGAGTTTGGAAAGTCCAAGGGCCTGGCACCGGCATCTGCTCAACTTCTGGTGAGGGCTTTCATGGTGAAGGGCATCATATGACAAAAAAGCACGGCATGCATGCTCAAGTCTCTGTTCCTCTTCTTATAAAGCCACCAGTACTGTCATAGGAATCCCACCCTGATGACCTTATCTAATACTAATTACCTCCCCAAATCTCTGCCTCCAAATACCATCAAGATATGAATTTGGCGACTCAGTTTTCAACACACAAAATTTGAGGGGCAAAACCATATAGCATATGGCAAAAGGGAGTTTGTAAATGTGACTGAGTTAGGATCTTGAACTTGGAGATTATGCTAGATCATCCAAGTGGACCCAATATCCAATGGTCCATAAAACGGGCACAGAAGGAGTCAGAGTTTGAGGAAAAGGTGATGTGGAATATAGAAGCAGTAACTGGAGTGATGCTCTTCAAAGATGGTGGAAAGGTACACAAGCCAAGGAATACAGGCAGCCACAAGAAGCTAAACAAAGCAAAGAAATGGATTCTCTGCTCAGAGCCTCCAGAAGAAACCAGTCCTGTCAACATCTTGACTTTGGCCCAGTGAAACCAGTTTTGGGTTTCTGACCTCCAGAACGATAATAAATCCATATTGTTTTAAGTCACTAAATCTGTGGTAATTTGTTACAGTGGCTATAGGAAACTAATACACCTGGGGTACTTGCTAAATATACAAATTACCATCCCTCTCCTATATAAATTCTGATTATGGAGGTCTAAGCTGGGATCCAAAGAATCTGTTTTTTTTTTGTTTTTTTTTGTTTTTTTGTTTTTTTGTTTTTTTTGAGACGGAGTTTCGCTCTTGTTACCCAGGCTGGAGTGCAATGGCGCGATCTCGGCTCACCGCAACCTCCGCCTCC
>NW_016112837.1:0-1212 GCF_001604975.1 Cebus imitator | reverse complement strand
GTCTCTACTAAAAATACAAAAATTCAGCTGGGCATGGTGGCGTGTGCCTGTAAGCCCAGCTTCTCAGGAGGTTGAGGCAGGAGAATTGCCTGAACCCAGGAGGCGGAGGTTGCGGTGAGCCAAGATCGCGCCATTGCACTCCAGCCTGGGTAGCAAGGGTGAAACTCTGTCTCTCAAAAAAAAAAAAAAAAAAGAAAAAAAGATCTCTCAGCCGGACATGGTGGCTCACATCTGTAATCTCGGCACTTTGGGAGGCCAAGGTGGGCATATCACTTGAGGCTATGAGTCCAAAACCAGTTTCGCCAACATGCAGAAATTCTGACTCTACTAAAAACACAAAAATATTACAAGCACAGTGGCTCATGCCTGTAATGCCAGCACTTTGGGAGGCCGAGGCAGGCAGATCACCTGAGGTCAGGAGTTTGAGATCAGCCTGGCCAACATAGTGAAACCACATCTCTACTAAAAATACAAAAAATTAGTCAAGTGTGGTAGCACACACTTGTAATCCCAGTCACTTAGGATGCTGAGGCAGGAGGATCACTTGAACCCAAGGTGGAGGTTACAGTGAGCCAAGATCACACCAATGCACTCCAGCCTGGGCAACAAGAGCAAACTTCCATCTAAAAAAAAAAAAAAAATTACCCAGGCATGGTGGCACGCACCTGTAGTCCCAGCTACCAGGGAGGCTCAGGCACAAGAACTGCTTGAACACGGGAGGCAGAGGTTGCACTGAGCCGAGACTATACCATGGCACTACAGGCTGGGCAAAAGAGTGAGATTCTGTCTCAAAAACAAAACAAAACAAAACCTCTCTTCCAGCTCTAACAGCCAATGAATGATTCAGTATCTTTAACTGAAACAACACTTTCAAATTTTCTGCAAAATAGAAGACATTTTATCTTTAAACCTACTATAATATATAAATGAATTCAATTTTGTTAGAAGAAAACTGAATTGCCAGGTTTAGGCAGTTCTGAATTACAGAACCGCCAGGTTTAGGGTACAAATTAAACCAAAACACCTGACTAGTTTCTATTGTTTGCTGAGCTTGATTTTGTTTTAACATATGTGGCATCGGCCGGGCGCGGTGGCTCACGCCTGTAATCCCAGTACTTTGGGAGGCCTAGGCGGGTGGATCACGAGGTCAAGAGATCGAGACCATCCTGGTCAACATGGTGAAACCCTGTCTCTACTAAAAATACAAAAAAT
>NW_016112836.1:0-1212 GCF_001604975.1 Cebus imitator | reverse complement strand
TTGAGATGGAGTTTTGCTCTTGTTACCCAGGCTGAAGTACAATGGCATGATCTCAGCTCACTGCAACCTCCACCTCCCGGATTCAAGTGATTCTCCTGCCTCAGCTTCCCAAGTAGCTGGGATTATAGGTGCCCACCACAACACCCAGCTAATTTTTTGTATTTTTAGTAGAGACAGGGGTTCACCATGTTGGTCAGGCTGGTCTCAAACTCCTGACCTCAGGTGATCCACCCGCCTCAGCCTCCCAAAGTGCTGGGATTACAGGCGTGAACCACCGCCCCAGCCAACACCTGGCTAATTTAAAAAATATTTTTGTAGAGACAAGATCTCACTCTGTTGCCCAGCTTGGTCCTGAACTCCTGCCTCAAGAAAATCTCCTGCCTTGTCCCCCTAAGGTGCTGGGACTGAAGATATGAGCCATCACACCTGGCCCAATTTCCCATAAATTGGATGAATTAGTCTGGCAAGCCTCCGGAAAAGAAATCGATGGTTTTGTTTGTCTGGCAGTTGGGAACGAGTCATTCTGTCACCACCCGCTCCCACTCTCCTTTCTTCTCCCAGGATCCCTGCTGTCTTGCTGGTTCCCCCAAGCTTACATTTGAGAATTATTTTTGGTTCCATGTTCTCCTTTCTCTTCCTATATCCATGATACGTAATGATCTCACTTTACACTGATGCTCAGAAATCTATAGATCGCAATATGTCTTCAGGGATATACATGTTGCCAAGGAAAGCTGTGAGAAAGAACACCATGTTCTCAGGACTTGGGTTTCAATTTTTAGTAATATCTAGGCAGCAGCTCTGACTAGAACTTCTTACTGGAAGGAGTTTTGTATCATTGAGGGGTGGAATGTAAATTACTTCCTTCCACTCGAGAAATTTTAGCCATAGGTTTTTTTACCATCTCAGCACAGCTGCCCTTGAGTGGTTTTTCTGTCTCCTACTCCCACTCTCTAACATTTTCCCGAGCTCTGACTGCATGCCAGGCACTGTTACAGGCGCTTCCATGCTTTACTTTATTCCATCCTCAATAATTTTATGAGGTAGGTGCTAGTACTATTCCCATTTTACCAGTGAGAAAACCAAGGCATAAAATGTTTGAGTAATTTGTCTATGAAAGTAGAAGAGTTGGGATTCAGAACTAGTCATTCAGGGTGCACAGCCCAGACATTTTTTGTTTGTTTGTTTGGTTGGTTGTCTTTTTTTTTTTTT
>NW_016112835.1:0-1212 GCF_001604975.1 Cebus imitator | reverse complement strand
AGACCTGTGGGACTTTGGAGTATACCTTAGTCTAATTTCCAACTTTAAGTCTCAGGTAAAGGTAATTTATGTCTTAGAAAACTGGGCAACTCTTGACATCTTTGAGGACCATGAAGCTCCAACGCCTATAACTCTGTGTTTACTTTTCCATAATATTAGGCAGGTGGAGAAAGAATGTTAGGTAGAATTTTGACTCCCACCACTGTTTGAAACTCAGTCCAGTAAATTGAGCCTAATTCCTGTAGATGGAGGCACATCTTGTAAGAAGCAACCCTGGCTCCACTCAGTTGAATCTGAAGGCAGTGCTGTCTGTCCTGTGTAAAGCAAGAGCTTGCTTAGGGTGGAGATTATTAGGCTTAAAGAAAACTTGTATGGTTGAGGATTATGTTATTTTTATTCTATTACACAATCTTTATTACCCCTGTCCAACCTCCCAAATATAAATAGTGATGCTGATAATTGATATTAGAAATTACCAATCATTTGCCTCTTGGAATCTTCTGTTTTAGAGAAAGTAGTTTCATTTTTGAACTTTAGACCTACATATTCAGAATAACTATGGATTTTTATGTAAGCTAATATAACAAGCAGGGATAGACTTTTCTTCATTTCCACAGAACTTGATACTCATAAAGACTAAGGAATTCTTCATCTATTTCAGAAATCTCATTTTATAAATAATGAACCAGAGGGTTCAAGAGTTGTGATTCCTTTGCCCAGGGCCTCCATTGTATGTGCTAAGAGAGCCAGGATGCCAGGCTATCTGATTCCCAGGCCTCGCCTCCTCTGCTGAGCTTTTGTTTTTAGAGGGGGAAGAAGGCCAAGCCACTGACCTAATCCTGAACAATTTTTTTGACTAGTTTTTGTTTGTTTACATTGAAAATAAAGCCAGCACTAACTTCTAGTGTTACTGATTTTCTACTTACTATAGTATAATTAGCATGATTGGTTGGATGAGCAGGTTCTTTTCCCTTTCATATTTACTCTAGTTTCTGTCCAGAGGACTTTTCCCGGAACTGGATAATGTCTTGAATTCAATTTCCCAACTGATAACAGTGTTGACATTTTTCTTTTTCAAAGAGCTCTGAAGTGGCTTTGTAGATCAGAGTGATTGATTTGAAGATCATATTGGCTTATGACCTTGAGAGGTCATGGTGGCATCACTATTCCCTCTGATCTGTTTTATGCTGATTTTTTTTTTTTTTTTTTTTT
>NW_016112834.1:0-1212 GCF_001604975.1 Cebus imitator | reverse complement strand
AAAAAAAAAAAAAAAAAAAAAACCATGTGAGGAAAGTCTGGAAAAAAATAGACTGGAAAAAAAAATTTGGAAGTCATGTATCCAATAATAATAATAATAATAAAAAACTAGTAGCTAGAATATATAAAGCATTGATATAATGCAACATCTTACAATAAATTAGGCAAAAAACATGAACAGACATTGTATCAAAGAGTATAAGCAGATGTCAAATAAGCACATGAAAGTTTGTTTGACATTATTTGTTGTTAGGGAAATGTAGAGTAAAATTACATTGAGATCACTACACACCTATCAGAATGGCTAAAACAAAAAATAGCGAAAACACAAAATTTTGGTGAGAAGAAATTAGGTCACTCAGGAAACAATTTGGGGGTTTCTTAAAAAAAAAAAAAACAGAAAAAGAAAAATACAAACAAGATAAACATCCAACTATCAAATAACAAACAATTGCATTTGGAAACAGTTATTCCAGAGAAACAAAAATATGGCATCCTATAAAAATTTGTATTAGAAGATTCACAGGAGCTTTAAATGGAAGCAACACAAATGTCCTTCAATGCATTAATGTTTAAACAAACTATGACACATCCAGTGATAGGATCAGAGGTAGAGATCTACCAATTAGTTGTCAATGGCCAAAGTTTTCACCCAATGGGCAGTCACATGGAAGTAATCAAATTGGATAATTATTGACAAAGAAGATTGAGAAAGAGATATGAGGCAAAAGTGAGAATATTTATATCTTATGTAAATACTCACCAAAAAGGATTCCTCTGTAGTAGAGTTATAAAAATGTGAAAATTCTATTGTAGTCATAGTGTCTTTCTTCAAGTACTTTAGTATTTGCTCAAAGGGCTAATGAATACAGTCAAGAAGGTAAATTATATATAACCTCAACAACATGGATTTCACCTCACTATGGTGAGGACAATATGGACTGTGTCTAATCTATCAGAATCAGATAAAAATACTAAAATCCACAAGGTGGGGCAATACCTAACCATGAATTTCTGAGCATAATCAGCTATTAACATCACCTGATGAAAATCCTGTTTTGCTACAGCATTCCCTTGGCATCGCTCCTGGACCGGTGTTCCCTAGGCACGTTGTTCCTAGATATTTAACATTTAAGACTGATGCCCTTGGCCTATACAGATTTTCTTGTGCTACCAATAAGCTTCAAATGAATTACTTTTTTTTTTTTTTTTT
>NW_016112833.1:0-1212 GCF_001604975.1 Cebus imitator | reverse complement strand
GGAGACAGCCTCGCTCTGTTGCCCAGGCTGGAGTGCAGTGGCGAGATCTCAGCGCATTGCAACCTTTGCCTCCCAGGTTCAAGCGATTCTCCTGCCTCAACCTCCCAAGTAGCTGACATTACAGGCATCTGCCACTACACTTGGCTAATTTTTGTATTTGTAGTAGAGATGGGTTTCACCATGTTGGTCAGGCTGGTCTTGAAGTCATAACCTCAAGCAACCTACCTGCCTTGGCCTCCTAAGTGCTGGGATTACAGGCATGAGCCACTGAGCCTGGCCTTATTTAGTTTTCTGTTGCTTGTTTGAAATGTCTTTTAGGGGCTCCTTTTCTTGTATTGGTTTAATTACTGTTAACTATCTATTCATACCACCTTTACAGAGTGCATGACTAGAAATAGTAAGCCAGGTCATGTTTCTCCTTACTGCATTTGTGGCAGATAGTTTTGAAGGAAGTTGAAATTCGCAGCCAACTGTAGACTTTTAATTCTTTAGCTAGAAAAATAGATTAAATGGCTGGAGGACTTGGGCGGATTGGATAGTGTAAACTTGGGTGCTGAGGGACATGGGCTTATAAAATATAACCAATAATATCTTAGATTTGGATGTTAAATTCAGATGATTGAAACAGATTCAGGGCCGGGTACGGTGTCTCATGCCTATAATCTCAGTGCTTTGGAGGCCAAGGTGGGCAGATTGCTTGAGTCCAGGAATGTGAGACCAGCCTGGGGAACATGGTGAAACCCTGTCTCTACCAAGAAAATACAAAAAAATTAGCTGAGTATGGTGATTCACACCTGTGGTCCCAACTACTTGGGTGGCTGACGTGGGAAGATTGCTTCAGCCACAGGAGGTGGAGGTTGCAGTGAGCCATCACTGTAGCACTGCACTCCAGCCTGGATGACAGAGGGAGGAGAAAAGAAACTAGATTCACTGACTGCATTAGGATTTGAATACTTCATTACTTTTTTTGCCTCATAGAAATAAGCGAGTGTTAAAGTTATACGCCCAGCTAAGTTTTGTATTTTTAGTAGAGATGGGGCTTCACCATCTTGGCCACTGGTCTCGAACTCCTCGATGCAACTGCGCCTGACCTGAGAAATTTTATTAAAATAAATGTTAGATCACATACATTTTTAAAAAACTAGAAATAACTAAAAGATAAGAATGACATATGTTTTTACTATTTAGTTTTTAAGATGTTTTATAAGAAAT
>NW_016112832.1:0-1213 GCF_001604975.1 Cebus imitator | reverse complement strand
AACCCAGGAGGCGGAGGTTGCGGTGAGCCGAGATCGCGCCATTGCACTCCAGCCTGGGTAACATGAGTGAAACTCTGTCTCAAAAAGAAAAAAAAGGAACCTGGGACAATAAATAAAAATGAGGCAAATTCTATGTAAGGACTTCCATAATCTACTTCCATGCTTTCATTATCTGCTCAAGGGAACAAGACCAGTATATGAAACACTAGAGAATAATTCAAGACAGTATATAAATTAAGTGCTGACCTATGTCACAGTATTAGAAGAGAGGTTCATTATTACTTCTCCATCTTGGCTTTATAGAAGGCTTCATGGGAAATGATGGGATTCTGGCTCTTCAATTTAGCTCTAGAGGTTTGCCATAAAATGTCTCAACGTTCCTATTCAGTTATTTTACACTCCGCTACGTAAGCCCCTAACCTGTTCAAGAGTTGTGTTTGATATAGCAGACAATAGAGAACAGCTGGAGAGTCTTGATGAGGAATATATCATGATGAAATGGTTACATCTCCTAGAAAAAAACCATTTTTATACCAATCTTGATCAGCATCTAGGTAAAAAAGAACAGTATTATACAACTATCAAATCTAGATACTGAAATAATATTTTTTTCTTAAACCAAATTTTATGTTTTTTTTTTTAATTGAAAACAGATTTCCTAGGATCATTAATATAAGTGGACATTGTTGGCTTATTTCTCTGTTAATTTTGGGGGTAAATTTTGAAGATACTAGAAACTATGTTTAGGGGGAAAAAAGGAAGAAACTGTTGGAAAGTGAAAAAGATTACTGCTTTTAGGTTAGTCCTAGCTTGCTTACGTAGGAACTTTCTGTATTCAAATACCTTGCTTTATATTTCCTAATTTTCTTTTTAAAATGTTGTTTTTACTTTAATTTCTTACACTACACTTACCCCATAGATTATAAATTTATTTAACTTCATAGTCATGCTATTACTTTTAAAAAGGTTTAGGTATGTCTGGGTACTGTGGCTCATGCCTGTAATCCCAGCACTTTGGGAGGCCAAGGTGGGCAGATCATGAGGTCAGGAGATTGAGAGCATCCTGGCAAACATGGTGAAACTCTGTCTCTACTAATATACAACAAATTAGCCAGGCATGGTGGTGCGTGCCTGTAGTCCCAGCTACTGGGGATACTGAGGCAGGGGAATCGCTTGAACCTGGGAGGCGGAGGTTGCAGTGAGCCGAGATCAT
>NW_016112831.1:0-1213 GCF_001604975.1 Cebus imitator | reverse complement strand
TTTTTATGAAGAAAGAAATTCTCATTTCAGCCTCCTCCACACTGGACTCAGTGAAGAAAGAGGTAGGGAAGCTGATATACAATTCTTTTGGTTTCCGTTCTTGCTTTCTGGCTGGGGAATCCTGCTGGCTGACTTGTAATTTGCAGAAGAGATTTCTTTTAGGCTTTTCTTATGTGACTTGCCAGGCTTTCTTGTACTTACGTATGATAAGTTAACTAACATCATGGCAAGCAGAGGGGTTTAAATTCAAATTCCATGGGGGAAAAAGTATAAGAATCATTATTATAAGATTGATAGTTGTTACATATATAGTTCATAAACTAGCATTTTTTAAACATTCTACCTACATATTATGAGCAAGCAATTATTAATCAAGTTTTGGCAAGTTTGTCCAAAACATTTGCGTTGAAATTTTATCTTCATCATGAGATGTGGCCTATACAATAACAGTTAGAAACCAAGTCAATAAATTGCCAGAATTAGCAATGTAGTAAGTGCTTATTATTATGCCTAGACTTTTTCTTTATGAAAAAATAGAGGATATTGGATTGTACGTTCACAAAGTTTTCATTTTAGTTATGGAGAAGATGTGAAGTGTAAACCAAATAATGTAGTTCCTAATCTGAAAGGGATTCTGTTACAGAAGCATCAGTAAGGCTGGGATTACCAGGAAACGAGAGGAATGAGCTGATATAAAGGATTTGGAGAGGATGTTTAATATGTTTTAAAACATACAGCATGAGGAAATAATATTGGAGAGTTTGCAGGACAAGGACATTCACCTACCCTCAAATTCAGGGTGTATCTGTCTCCAGGGTCAGGGGTGATGGATTGGATGGTAGGGAGGCACCAGGTTCAGAAGAGTCTTGACAGATAGGTTTGCCTCTGATCAGATATTGATGTCCTTGAAGGTTTTAATTTGGTTTAATCAAATCGATAGGGAAGTCCTTTCTATCTCACATGCTCAGTGACTCTTTTGATGTGGTTTAATAATTCTGGTAATGGGTTATCATACATTCCAATGGCCCAGACTCTGATGATACTTAAAACACGTCCACTGGTAAATTCAGGAAATCCCAGGGTTTGTACAATTCTTACTTGAAACTCTTTCTCTCATGCCAGGATGTTTCTCTCTTTCCATGTGGAATTACCAAATAAGGAGTAGGTTTCAATTTGTTGAGGAAGAACTTTGCATACAGAGTAGTTTTTAGGT
>NW_016112830.1:0-1213 GCF_001604975.1 Cebus imitator | reverse complement strand
AAAACAAAATACTTATAACATTGTGGCAGTTATTCAAACAATGGAAAGTGATGTCATTTTCCATTTATAGTTTATTTTAAAAATCAAAGATATGTAAATTTACTTCCCATATTTTGTTAGTGTATCTTCTTTTTTCCAATTCCTGCTCCTTTGAAATAACAGCTAAGTATCATCCGATAATACTTAAGAAATAATAAAGTAGGACCCGGTGCCATAGGCTTATTTAAAAAAAAAAGAAATAATAAAGTAGGTATGATACATTGTAAAACCACCATAGGGCTCAGGGTTCAGGAGATTCCGGCTCAGACCCATCTTTGGCAGTGATAATCTCCTTAATTTCAAGAATTTTATAACCAAAAATGACTTTTTGGTTATAGAAAGCCTATCACAAGAAAAAGTAGTGAGAAAAGCCAACAACTCTAGAAAATATTGGTCATGAGAACTTTTCCTAAAGTGAGACATGCAGTTGGGGTGTGGAGGGAGCAGTTTCTTTATTCATTTTAGAATTAGAAGGGAGAAATCTGGCCCAGTACGGTGATGCACACCTGTAATTGGAGCACTTTGGGAGGCTGAGGTGGGTGGATCACCTGAGGTCAAGAGTTTGAGACCAGCCTGGCCAATATGGTGAAACCCCATCTCTACTAAAAATACAAAAGTTAGCTGGGCATGGTGGTGCATGCCTGTACTTCCAGCTACTCGGGAGACTGAGACAGGAGAATTGCTTGAAGCGGGGAAGCAAAGGTTGCAGTGAGCCGAGATCATGCCACTGCACTCCAGCCTGGGCAACAGAGTGAGACTCTGTCTCAAAAAAAGAAAGAAAGGAAAGAAAAAAAAGAAGGGAGAAATCCTGTTGATGGAGTTTATGGTGGCTGATGTTCTAGACAGTACCAATTAGAAAGTATTTATGTCTTAGAAAGTAATAATGACTGGGCACCATGGACACTTTGGGAGGCCGAGGAGGGCAGATCACAAGATCACGAGGTTAGGAGTTTGAGACCAACCTGGCCAACATGGTGAAACCCTGTCTCTACTAAAAATACAAAAATTAGCCAGGTGTGGTTGCGGGCGCCTGTAATCCCAGCTACTCGGGAGGCTAAGGCAGGAGAATAGCTTGAACCGGGAGGCAGAAGTTGCCGGGAGGCAGAAGTTGCCGGGAGCCCAGATGGCACCACTGCGCTCCAGCCTGAGCGACAGAGGGAGACTCCATCTCAAA
>NW_016112829.1:0-1213 GCF_001604975.1 Cebus imitator | reverse complement strand
AAAAAAAAAAAAAAAAAAAGATGGCCTTAAGTTGGTTAATGTAAACCAAAAATGGAAACATAGAAAGAAAAGGAGAGATAAAGTTCTCTACAGGACTCAGTTTGACATTCCTAACAGACACAACTGTTTCATATTTTTCAAGTAACACATAGCTATTTTGCCTCAGTATCTCCTAATCAAATATATAGAGAAGTGATACATGTATTACAACATGTGCTTTAACATGCTGGAAACTCGAAAGTACAAAAACTGCAACTACACTTAGAGAAAAAAATCAATAATGGTCAAAGTACCCACATGGCAATTATTTTGCACTCAGGTATGTATAAAAAAAAAAAAAAAAAGGCTATCTCATATCAGATGAGAAAAGTAAACTAAAGCCAGTCAGTACTGCAACTCCCAAAACTACAGTTCTTTCTGAAAAGATGACCATATTTACTTCCATTCCCCACATTCCCCTAAAAAATGCAACATATTAAAAAGAACATATATTATACATAAGGATATAAGATATATATTATATAATGACTTATATTATCCTTCTTAATATGTCATATTAAATTATATATACTTAATAACAAAAAGAAGAAAACACAAAATAACCTTACAGTGGAGAATGTATTATAAGGATATAATATGTTATCCTTTTTTAGTGGGTTATCAGATAAAAAACTGTAAGATAATACTTAGTCATCATCCATTCAAAAGGATGTTGCAGAAGTCTATTCAGTGGCATAAAAAATTTACAAGTAAAAAATCTGGTCTATGTACAGTGGAAATCCATTTGCATATTTTTAAATACATAAAAATGGCCAGGCACCGTGACTCACGTCTGTAATCCTAGCACTTTGGGAGGCCAAGATGGGCAGATTGCCTGAGCTCAGGAGTTCAAGACTAGCCTGGCCAACATAGTAAAACCCTGTCTCTACTAAAAAATACCAAAACAATCAGTCAGGCGTGGTGATGGGCACCTGTAATCCCAGCTACATGGAAGGCTGAGGCTTGAGAATTGCTTGAACTCAGGAGGTCGAGGTTGCAGTGAGCTGAGACCATGCCACTGCACTCCAGCCTGGGCAACAAAGTGAAACTCTGTCTCAAAATAAAATAAAATGAAAACTGGCCGGGCGCGGTGGCTCAAGCCTGTAATCCCAGCACTTTGGGAGGCCGAGGCGGGTGGATCACGAGGTCAAGAGATCGAGACCATCCAGGTCAA
>NW_016112828.1:0-1213 GCF_001604975.1 Cebus imitator | reverse complement strand
AAAAAAAAAAAAAAAAAAAAAAAATGGTATGTGAAAACCTGAATTAGGTCCTGGTCGGTCAGATCTTTCACATGGCGTGCTACACGCTTTCCAGCCCTTCCCACGTGCACTGCCTCGAAACCTCACTCTGACCTTGTAAAGAGTTTTAGTTGGCCCCGACTCAGCGCGCTTTGCACAGTAAATGAATTTCATTAGCATTAATGGAAATACAAAATTCAGGAGTCTTATTTAGTTTTCACAGCAGTCATCTGATGTAAAAGCTATTATTCCCATTTTATGGACAAGAAAAATGGAAGCTTAGGTTAAGTAACTTGGCTAATTTTGTCCAACTAAGGAGTACACACAATAGGTAAGGAGCAAAGTTGGGGTTTAAATTCAAAGTCCTTGATTCCCTGGATAGTAGAATATTCACCACAAAACTCACGGCGCTCAACCTCAGGCCTCTCTAGTCTCTCTACCCCTTCTAAAACCTGGTAGGGCACTTAATTTTCAATTTGTAGTTTTGTATTCTCTTTCTTAAGGGGGACCCCATAAATGTTGGATGCCTATGCAGAGAACAAATCATGGAAACAGTCTTCAAAGACTGGAAGACTGGGCATGTAAGAGAAGGATATATTTATGCTTTTATTTATTTATTTTATTTTATTTTATTTTATTTATTTTAAGACAGTCTTGCTGTGTTGGCCAGGCTGAAGTGCGGTGGTGCTATCTTGGCTCACTGCAACCTCCACCTCCCAGGTTCAGGCGATTCTCCTGCCTCAGCCTCCTGACTAGCTGGGACTACAGGCACCCACCACCAAGCCCTGCTAATGTTTGTATTTGTAGTAGAAACAGGGGTTTCACCATGTTGGCCAGGCTGATCTTGAACTCCTGACCTCAAGTGATCCTCCTGCCTTGGCCTCCCAAAGTGCTGGGATTACAGGCATGGGCCACTGTGCCAGGCCTATTTATGCATTTACATTTTGACTCAGGGGTGCATATGCAGGCTTGTAATCTGGGTATATTGCAAGATGCCAAGGTTTGGAGTATGACTGATCCTGTCACCCAGGTAGTGAGCATAGCACCCAATAATCACTTTTTCAACCCTTATTCCCCTCTCTCCCACCCCCACCATGGTCCCCATCTTGATGTCCATGAGTACCCATGTGGAGCTTCCACTTACAAGCGAGAATATGCAGTGTTTGGGTTTCTGTTCTTGCATTAATTCACTTAG
>NW_016112827.1:0-1213 GCF_001604975.1 Cebus imitator | reverse complement strand
GGTTGCGGTGAGCCGAGATTGCGCCATTACACTCCAGCCTGGGTAGCAAGAGTGAAACTCCGTCTCAAAAAAAAAAAAAAAAGTAAAACAAAAACCCTTGGTGTCAAACTGGCTCCAACCGAGGCAAAGATCTACCCACTCTGGGGTGCCTGCACCACTCAGCAGGTCTTGCTAGGCATCCTCTACTTTGTGCCTGTGAAATATATGCAGGGAGACCACAAGACGCTCATCAACAGCAAGGAGGGGCCACTTCCAGCAAAGAGCCCTAAATCCCAATCTTGGGAAAAGCAAACATGTATCACGTTTCAGCCCACCTCTTGTCAATGTTTAAAAGTACCTACCTCTTAAGCACACAGGGATCAAAGGGGAAGAAGGTGTCCAGCGGGTTTGTGCAGGTCTGCACTGAGTCTCCTCCAGCGGTACTTCTAATGACTGGCAGCATCTGGCGATTGTTCCTCTCAATGATGGTGTAGCAGAAGACGAGCTGGTACTTACTGTGAAACAAAAAAACAACACAGACAGAGGCATTAACACGCTGCAATGACTCCATGCAGATGTGACCTGTGGGTGATAACTGTACCTATGACAGTGAAACTGCTGAACATAAGTGCTAATAAAAATTACAACATAAAGCAGACAATAACACTTTTAGGGTACCATTCTCTGGATCTTCTATTCACAAGTTCGCTAAAGAGAAAGAAAATGTGGCTATCACTCAGAATGTGAAACTGGGCTTAGGTTTCAATGAGTAATAGATATTATTCATTAAAAATAAATGTTTGCAAGGCAACTCTTAGTTCATATAACTATAGGTGTTTTTATTTTTACTGACTGCAAAATAATTAGAGGGTTGGTAGAAAAGGCATTCAGGAGGGATTCAGTTACTCAGGAGAAAATGGTGGTTGGTGAAGAGACTTATTGAAGAAGAAATTAGGCCTTTACTGAAGGAGGGACATGTGGTTGACTAAGTCATGACCTCAAAAACAGGCAGAGAAAGGACTAGGCATGGTGAGTGAGAACAGTTAAATGGAGAGAAGAAACCGTAAAATAAAAAAAAGGCAATTATGTTGTTAATTTTTCTGAGAGTTGTCTCTAAATGAGTAAGCAATTTGAAAAATCATTTATTAAGCCGGGCGCGGTGGCTCAAAACGCCTGTAATCCCAGCACTTTGGGAGGCCGAGGCGGGTGGATCACGAGGTCAAGAGATCGAGAC
>NW_016112826.1:0-1213 GCF_001604975.1 Cebus imitator | reverse complement strand
AAAAAAAAACAAAGACCCAAATAGGCTGAAAGTAAAAGGATGAAAAAAGATACAGAAACACTAACCACTAAAAAGATATACAAACACAAGCTGAAGTGGCTATAGAAATATCAGACAAAACAGATTTCAACTTGAGGAGCGTTACTACTAGAGACAAGAAGGATATTTCATAATAATAAAGAGTAAGTACATCTGGAAGATGTTACAATCATAAATGTATATAGTTCCAAAATACATGAAGCAAAACTTGACAAAAGTAAAATGAGATTTTTAGAAGTCCAAAATCACGGTTGATGTTACTGTTTGTCAGCAACGGAAAGAACCAAACTAAAGGGGGTAAATCCATAAACAGCCAGAATATGTAAAGAATACTATCAACCATCTAAACCCATCTGACATTTACAGAAAAGCACTTTCAGTAATTTTACAACAGATACTCTTCGCAAGAGCAAACAGACTACTCACCAAGTCAGAACCTAAACAAATCTCAACAGATTAAAGACAAATCCACATAGAATATGTTCTCTGACAACAGTGAAACTAAATTAAATCTCAAAAAAAACAAGGTACATATAAGCTCCAAAGGTCTGGAAACTAAACAATATACTTCTAAGTAACTATTAATAATTTTAGGTCAAAGAAAAATCAAAAAGGAAATTTTCGGAAAATATTTCCAACTAAATAAAAACATCAAAATTTGTAGATGCAAGCTCAGACAGAAACTTACAAATTTAAATTTAACACAAAAAGTGTTTATCATAGAATTTTAAAAACACTGAATTTCATAAAATGAAAAACTTCAGCTCTAAAAAACACCATTAAGAAAATAAAAGAATCAAGTCACAGACTGAGAGAAGATATTCATGGTCTTTTTATATGACGAAAGAATTGTATCCAGAAAATATGTGGAGCTATTAGAACTCTCACGCATTTGATCACAGGAAAATAAAATGGCACAACTGCTTTGAGTTTGCAGTTTCTAATCGTTAAACATATACTTTCCATATAACCCACAGAAGATTCCACACCTGGGTATTTACCCGAAAGAAATAAAGGTGACTAGATAAACAAATATAGTATATCCGTACAGTGGAAACATACTCAGCAATACAAAGGGTGTACTGATACACAGAACAAATACGAATGACTTTCAAAAACATTACATTGAGTTAAATAAGCCAACTTTCCCAAAAGCTACATATTCTTTTTTTTT
>NW_016112825.1:0-1214 GCF_001604975.1 Cebus imitator | reverse complement strand
TTTTTTGGTAGGCTATTAAATGCTGCCTCATCTTCAGCCCTTGTTATTGGCCTATTCAAGGTTTCTACTTCTTCTTAGTTTACGCTTGGAAGGGTGCAAGTGTCCAGGAATTTATCCAGTTCTTCCAGGTTTACTGGTTTATGTGTACAGAGTTTTTTTTAGATGATAGTTAAAATTTCTGTGCAATCAGTGGTGACATCCCTTTTATCATTTTTTATTGCATCTATTTGATTCTTCTTTTCTTTTTTATTAATATGGCTAGTGATCTATTTTGTTGATCTTTTCAAAAAACCAACTCCTGGATTTATTGATTATTTGAAGGGATTTTTGTGTCTCTGACTCCTTCAGTTCTGCGCTGGTCTTAGTTATTTCCTTTCTTCTGCTAGCTCTTCAGTTTTTTGTTTGTTTGTTTGTTTTGTCTTGCTCCTCTAGCTTTTTCAATTTTGATGATAGTGTGTCGACATTAGATCTTTCCTTGCTTCTCATGTGGGCGTATATTGCTATAAATTTCCCTCTAGACACTGCTTTACATGTGTCCCAGAAATTCTGGTGCATTGTGTCTTCTTCCTCATTGGTTTTGAAGAACATCATTATTTTGTCCTTCATTTCATTGTTTATCCAGTCAACGTTCAAGAGCTTGTTGTTCAGTTTCCATGAAGTTGTGTGGTTCTGAGTTAGTTTCTGAATCCTGAGTTCTAATTTGATTGCACTGTGGTCTGAGAGACAGTTTGATTTCCATTCTTTTGCATTTGCTGAGGACTTATTTGATTCCAATTATGTGGTCAATTTTAGAGTGGGTATGATGTGGTACTGAGAAAAATATATATTCTGTGGACTAGGGGTGGAGAGTTCTGTAGATGTATTTTAGGTTTGCTTGGTCGAAATCTGAGTTGAAGCCCTGGATGTCCTTGTTAATTTCCTGTCTTGTTGATCTGTCTAATATTGACAGTGGAGTGTTAAAGTCTCCCACTGTTATTCGATGGGAGTATAAATCTCTTTGTAGATCATTAAGAACTTGCTTTATGTGTCTGGGTACTCATGTATTAGGTGCATATATATTTAGGATCATTAGTTCTTCTTGTTGCATTGATCCTTTTACCATTGTGTGATGCCCTTCTTTATCTCTCTTGATCTTTGTTGGTTTAAAGTCCATCTTATCAGAGACTAGGATTGCAACTCCTGCCTTTTTTTTTTTTTTTTTTTTTTTTTTTTTT
>NW_016112824.1:0-1214 GCF_001604975.1 Cebus imitator | reverse complement strand
TTTTTTCCCCCCGAGACGGAGTCTCACTTTGTCACCCAGGCTGGAGTGCAGTGGTGCAACTCTGGCTCACTGCAACCCTCCGCCTCCCTGGTTCAAGCGATTCTCCTGCCTTAGCCTCCCGAGTAGCTGGGATTACAGGCATGTGCCACCATGCCAGGCTAATTTTTTATTTTTAGTAGAGACAGGGTTTCTCCATGTTGGTCAGACTGGTCTCAAACTCCTGACCTCAGGTGATTTGTCCACCTCAGCCACCCGAAGTGCTGGGATTACAGGCATGAGACACCATGCCCAGCCTACCTGGTGGTCTTATTTGTAGAACATCTTAGGCTCAGCTCTCAGTTGCCCAGATGTGGCTCTGGCTTTTCAGGTGGGACTTTTTGCTTGTCCTCAGCCACTGTGTGCTGATTGCAGGCTCCTTGTGCGGCTGTGCCAGCCCTTCAGGATCCCTGGGATGAAGTCTTTGATTCTCTGCCACCCTCATTTGCTCTTTTCTCTGCCTGGAGAGCTCTCTGTGGAGCTGTTGGCCCACTTTCCGCAAAGAGCATGAGGGCTTCTCCATCTCACCAGTTTCTTCTCTGAGTTCTTTGAGCCAACAGAAGTCCCTCTTCCTGAACTTTTGCACTTGTCTTGTGTGTGTGCTGTGGATGCTCCTGGGAATCATCTTTTCAAGCTGCCTTTCAGGTCCTGGACCCAAGATCTTATAGCAGAGAAGGACCAAGACTCTTGTCAACCAGCTGCCCTGGCTTTCTGGCACTCTCCCTTTCCTGGAAACGACTAGTAATGTCAACAGCTGCCCTTGCGGGTGTTCGCTGTGTGCCAGGCACTGGGCTGGGTACTTTATATACATTATTATATTTCATATTTATTTACATAATTAGATTGGACAGTAACCATTTTTTCTTCACTTGACATGTAAAAATGGAAGTTTGGAGAGAGCAAGTAACATCCCCATGGTCACATACAGAGCTGGGAATTGATCTGGAGTCTGACTCCAGAGCCCATCTCAATCTCTACATGACACTGTGTTCCCCTGAGGATGTTTCATGAAACAAGCAAGAAAAGCCTTCCATGGCGAAAGGTGTTTATGAAACATTGCTGTTTCCACTCATCTCTTGAAGATTCAAAATGCACACAAACATACTGAAGGCCCCGAGAGGTCTTACAGGGAAGAAACCTGTTTATTTATTTTTTTTTTTGTTTAAACCAGAATTTTG
>NW_016112823.1:0-1214 GCF_001604975.1 Cebus imitator | reverse complement strand
AGTAAGGGGCCAGGCGCAGTGGCTCACACCTATAATCTCAGCAGTTTGGGAGGCTGAGGTGGGTGGATCACCTGAGGTCAGGAGTTCAAGACCAGCCTGGGCAACATAGTGAGACCCTGTCTCTACATAAAATAAAGAATTAGTCAGGTGTGGTGTGCACCTGCAGTCGCAGCTACTGGGGAGGCTGAAGTAGGAGGATTGCTTGATTCTGGGAGGTTGTAGTAAGCCCTGATTGCAGTATCGCACTCCAGCCTGGGTAACAGAGTGAGACCCTGTCTCAAATACACACACACACGTGCGCGCACGCACACACACACACACACACACACACTTTGTTTGGCTACTTGTTATATTTTTCCTATGCTTTCTGTGTCTTTGCTCAACACAAGAAAAGCATATGTATGTGTGCATGTGCATGTGAGCTATGGTAAAATATAAACGTATTTCTGGGGATATAATGTTTTCCTTGAATTTCTGTCATTCTCCATTTTGCTTATTGCCCTTCTCTTTCCCTTTCCCTTCTCACCACACACACACACAACACACACGCGTGCACACACGCACACACACACACAGCCTGTTAGTCTCATAAACGTCCTACAAGGCTAAATAAAGCAGGAAGGCATTTGAAATTACAGCAGGGACAGAAAGCAAAGCCCACGTTTTAGAGAAGGAACCTTTTGGGCTGGATGTTTTGCTTTTGCCTTCAGTGCCTTTAGGGTGGTTTCTCTCTCTCTTCTAGAAATGCTCTCCAGGCCGAGGATTTCTCATGACGCCCAGTTTGAGGTCATAAAAGGACAGACCATCGAAGTCAGTTGCCAGTCGATCAATGGAACTTTGCCTATTTCTTATCAGCTTTTTAAAAATACAGAAAGTTTGGAGAGTTGTACCAAGAGCTCAAATGACCCTGCGGTATTCAAAGACAACCCCACTGAAGATGTCAGATACTATTGTGCCGTGAATAATTGCCATTCCCATGACCGACTGTTAAGTGAGGTTCTGAGGGTGAAGGTGATAGGTAAGTTACTGTGCTATGAGAAGAAATCATGTTGACTTGGGGCATTTGTTAATATTTTTGAAGGTTTAGGGTTGCCCAAGTATTGTGGGGACAATGAGAGAAGTAAGGGGCCAGGCGCAGTGGCTCACACCTATAATCTCAGCAGTTTGGGAGGCTGAGGTGGGTGGATCACCTGAGGTCAGGAGTTCAAGACCAG
>NW_016112822.1:0-1214 GCF_001604975.1 Cebus imitator | reverse complement strand
TGGCTGTGGTAATTTCATAAAATAAGAACAATGATGTTTGATGCATTGATGGACGCTTCTTCGTAGGTATGAAAATAACATCAATCTCCTTGTACTTCTCATCAGAGCTCTTGGGTGACCAGCTCCAATATCAATGAGCAGCGATATTTTGAAATGAATATTGTTTCCTAAGAGAAGGGTTCAAAAATGGGCTTTAAAAATTTCAGTAAACCATGATATAATAGATGTGTTGTTATTCAGACTTCATTGTTCCACATATAGAGCACAAATAGAGTAGATGAGCGTATTTCTTAAGAGCCTTAAGATTTTCAGAAACATGAATGAGCATTGGTTTTAACTTAAAATCACCAAATGCTTTAGCCCTTAACGAGAGAGTCAGTATGCCTTTTGAAGCTTTCCATCCAGGCACTGACTTCTTCTCTCCAGCTATGAAAATCCTACATGGCATCTTCTTCCAAAATAAGAGTGTTTCATTGACATTGAAAATCAGCTGTTTAGTGTAGCCAATTTTATCAATTATCTTAAATAGATTCTCTGGATAACTTGCTGCAATTTCTACAGCAGGACATGTTGTTTCATCTTGCACTTTTATGCTGTGCAGACAACTTATTTTCTTAAACCTTATTCACCAAACTCTGCTGGCTTCAAACTTATCTTCTGCAGCTTTTTAACTTCTTCCAGACTTCACAGAATGGAAGAGAATTAGAACTTTGCTCTGGATTATGCTGTGGCTTAGAGAATCTTGTGGCTGGTTTGAATTTCCATCCAGACCAGTAAAACTTTCTCCAGATCAACAAAAAGGCTGTTTCACTTCATTATCATTCATGTGTTTGTTGGAGTAGCACTTTAACTTTTGTTTAAGAACTTTTTGTTTGCATTCACAATTTGGCTATTTGGCACAATGGGCCTAGCTTTTAGCCTATCTTGGGTTTTTTTTTTTTAGCATAATTCTTATTTATTTATTTATTTTACTTTAGGTGCATACTATAACTGGCATTTCTCCCCATGTTGTACCTTCCCACCCTCCCCTCCATCCCCACCCCTAGCTGTCTCTCCCCAATCCCCCACCAACTGCCCCCAGTGTGTGATGCTCCTCTCCCTGAGTCCACATATTCTCACTGTTCAACACCCACCTATGAGTGAGAACATACAGTGTTTGACTTTCTGTTCTTGTGTCAGTTTGCTGAAAATGATGGTTTCTAGATTCATCCAAA
>NW_016112821.1:0-1214 GCF_001604975.1 Cebus imitator | reverse complement strand
ATCTCGGCTCACCGCAACCTCCGCCTCCTGGGTTCAGGCAATTCTCCTGCCTCAACCTCCTGAGTCGCTGGGATTACAGGCACGCGCCACCATGCCCAGCTAACGTTTTTGTATTTTTAGTAGAGACGGGGTGTCACCATGTTGACCAGGATGGTCTCGATCTCTTGACCTCGTGATCCACCCGCCTCGGCCTCCCAAAGTGCTGGGATTACAGGCTTGAGCCACCGCGCCCGGCCTATAATAGCCTTTCTTATATGTATCAAAACTCATACAGAACAGTAAGTTCTCAGATGCAAAAGAGGATTTTTTTTTTGCATCTATCTATAAGTGTTTGTCCACAAGTTAAAAAAATAAAACATAAGTGCATAGGGGCTGCGGTTCATGGCATATCTCATTTACTCCCTCACTCTGTATTTTTTTCTTTTTTCTTTTTTTTAGACAGAGTCTTGCTCTGTTGCCCAGCCTAGAGTCTAGAGTATAACGGCGTGATCTTGGCTCACTGTCACCTCCACCTCCCGGGTTCAAGCAATTCTTCTGCTTCAGCCTCCTGAGTAGCTGGGACTACAGGTGCGCACCATCACGCCCGGCTAACTTTTGTATTTTTTCTTTTAGTAGAGACAGGTTTTCACCATGTTGGCCAGGATGATTTTGAACTCCTGACCTCGTGATCCACCTGCCTCGGCCTCCCAAAGTGCTGGGACAGGCGTGAGCCACCGTCCGTGGCCATTTACTCCCTCACTGTCTCAGCACCTGTTGAGCATCCACTGCCCTCTAAGCATTGCACACATACAGTAGTGACTATTTTCTTTGGGGAGAAGATGGGGGTGATAGAAAGTGTGTGTACTTGCAATCAGGCACTCTTGGCCTCGTCCCTTCCTGGCTGTGTGTCCTTGACCCACTTTACCTAACCTCTCTGAGCATCCACCACTTCCTTTGTAAACCAGTCATATCTGCCGTGAGGATTAACTTGGTAATACATGTGAAACCCTTGTAACTAGAAGATGCTCAGTATAGATTCCAATTCCAACGATCACAACCACCATTTACCTATTAGGTTGTGTGCCAGGCAGAAGGGGTTTTGCACGCGTTATCGGTGAATTCTCCAATGGCCCTATGAAGTAGGTAACATTGTCAACTTGTTTTGATCCAGTTTCAACAACCAGAAGGAGGCCTACCAGCACCACCACAATGTACCACTTGTGGGATAATTTGTC
>NW_016112820.1:0-1214 GCF_001604975.1 Cebus imitator | reverse complement strand
AGAGCCTGTGGCCACACGTTTCCAATGGTTGTCTGCTGCTAGCAAAGGAAGAAGGGGGTCAGAGAGGGGAGGATTCCCTTTGAGAACCATGTCAAAGCTGCCTTGCTGCCCGGCATTGCCGCGGTTCCTGGCCCTCTGGGCCACAGTTGGGGATGTGGACCAGCTGGTGGAATGCTATGGGGGAGCGGAGTGAGCTAGCCCTTCCTTCTGGGGCCTGGCAGCCTATGGGGAGGCAGCTCTAAGTGCGTGAGACACGCTGTTCCTTGTCAGGGAGCCAGCAGCTGGCCTTTCTGCCAGTCTTACTAAGCTGCCTGTCCCTTATGTAAATTCATTGCCATGTAGGGAACATTGTTAAGGGGCAATTTGGTCACCCCCTGATGCTGTCATGGGCCAGCTGGCCAGCCACCAACCAGATGGGAAACCTCTGCCAGGTGCGTTCTCCAGTCATGTGCCTGCCCAGCCTCCATGCTGGAGCCTGGGAAATGCAACGTCAAGCAGATGTGTGCTGAGTAGAGGTGGGGACACTGTGCTTCAAATCATATGTTTAATTTTTTTTTTTTTTTTTTGAGATAGTCTCACTCTATTGCCTAGGCTGGAGTGCTGTGGCGTGATCTCAGCTCACTGCAACCTCTGTCTCCTGGGTTAAGGTGATTTTCCTGCCTCAGCTTTTCAAGTAGCTGAGATTACAGGTGCCCGTCATGACACCTGGCTAATTTTTTTTTGTTTTTAGTAGAGATGGGGTTTCACCATGTTGGCCAGGCTGGTCTTAAACTCCTAACCTCACATGATCCACCTGCCCTGGCCTCCCAAAGTCTTGGGATTACAGGTGTGAGCCACCACACCGGGCCACACATGTTTAATTTTAAAAATAATTGTTTATGCGTGTTTCCTGGGTAAGCTCTTCATTAGGTCCAGATTAGGCTACTCAAGTGAATAGGATGCTAACCTTGTGGAGTCTGAAGTTGTATTCGTGGTGGTGTTCACAATGCAGTTTGTAAGCAAATATGTTTGGATCAAGTGTCTGCTCTGTATTAGTTTATAATCAGTGCTTGGTCTGTTCTAAGAGAGTTGGGGCTATTTCAGCAGACAACGGTGATGCTTGCAATAGCATGAATGAAATGAAGAATGTGTTATTCTTATCCAGCCTCTGTCACCCCCAGGCTGGAGTGCAGTGGTGCCATCTCAGCTCACTGCAACATCTTTCTCCTGGTTCC
>NW_016112819.1:0-1214 GCF_001604975.1 Cebus imitator | reverse complement strand
CTGTTGCTTAGGCTGGAGTGCAGTGGAGCAATTTCAGCTCACTGTAACCTCTGCCACCAGGGTTCAAGCAATTCTCCTGCCTCAGCCTCCTGAGTAGCTGGGATTATAGGTGCCCACCATCAATGCCTGGCTAATTTTTATATTTTTAGCAGAGATGGGGTTTCACCATGTTGGCCAGGTTGGTTTCAAATTCCTGATCTCAGGTGATCCTCCCACCTCAGCCTCCCAAAGTGCTGGGATTACAGTCATGAGCCACCATACCAGGCCTTAGAATTTGACCTAGACACAAAAACAGAACTGCCATGTTGGATTTGACCTAGAGATGAAAACAGAACTGCAAGCTGAATTGTGTCCCTCCAAAATTCATATGTTGAAGCTGTGGAAAGTTCAGTTTTGTTTCAACTAAAGAATTCCTAGAAAGGTTTACTGATCTGTTCTAAAATGAATTGTGATGGTGGTTGCACAGCTCTATAAGTATACTAAAACTCTTAGAATTGTTCATTTTAAATACATGAATTGTGCCAGGCAAATTATATCTCAGGAAAGTTTACATATGTATCAACTTGAGAAGCTAGAAATCTATGGAAACCTCTCTGTTTCTATGAGGAACTTGAAAAACTTTCAGAAAGGGAATGTGAGCTATTAAAGCTAAAGTATTTGGGGGGGAAAAGAAGTCTAACTTTCAAGATCTCAAAGAAAACATTAGACTTAAGAGTACTGAACACAGCATAGAAACCAGGAGACATGACAAAGTGACATACTGCACTCAGTGAATTAATCATGCAATAGCGGAAATCCTGAAGGCTTAGAAAAAGAGAATGAAATTGAAATATGGACTAATTCTGTTCCACAACAAGAAGAACTGTAGCATCCCCAGAGTAAACAATTTAACAACTCAAAGATGATGGACACACAAACTCCATTAACTCTAACAGAAAGGGTCAGAAACCATTTCCAATGCTAACTGAATAATGAGATGTCAGCTAGGCACAAGTGGAAGAACAAATTGAAAAGTTGTAATGTGAAGCTCTTTGCTATATTCACCAGGAAGTTATAGTGAAAAATGCAGTGGACTGAATTGTGTCCCTCCAAAATTCATATGTTGAAGCTCTAACTCCCAGTGTGACTACGTACTTGGAGGCAGAAGTTTTTAGGGAAGTGATTAAGGTTAAATGAGATCAAAATAGTGGGGTCCCTAATCCAGTTGAACTTCT
>NW_016112818.1:0-1214 GCF_001604975.1 Cebus imitator | reverse complement strand
GATGGAGTCTCACTCTGTCACCCAGGCTGCAGTGCAATGGTGCGATCTCGGCTCACTGCAGCCTCTGCCTCAGCCTCCCGAGAAGCTGGGACTATAGGCGTGTGCCACCACATCTGGCTAATTTTTGCATTTTTAGTAGAGATGGGGTTTCATTATTTTGGCCAGACTGGTCTTGAGCTCCTGATCTCATGATCTGCCTGCCTTGGCCTCCCAAAGTGCTGGGATTACAGGCATGGAGCCACTGAGCCTGGCCAGGATTAAATAATATTAATAGTAATGCGCTTAGAACAAATCTGGTACATAGTAAGCACTCAACAACATATGTTGCATCAATTTTGCACTTCTACAATATATTATGTGGCTTGTATTCCACTGAATAAATGTATACTACTTTATTAAAAATCCTTTATTGTCAGATATTGTTGTTTCTAAATTTATATTACAAATAACAATGCAATAAATGCTAAATCTAAATATTCATCTGTGATTGTTTCTCATTAAAATAAGTCCTATACATAGAATTCTAAGTCAAAAGAGATAACATGTTCTCTATTGCCAAAGTACCCACCAGAAAAGCACCAATTTATATTTCTATCAGGGTGTATAAAAATGTTCATCTCCTCACCCCTTCATCCACATAGAGTTTTATACATTACAAGATGTGTATCTTTTAATAATCTATGTTTTAGAGTGAAAAAATATAGGATTCTAATAGAAAGCCCCATCACGTCAGAACTGCTGATTTCCCATATTTGAACGTTAATTTTTAGGTAGTCAAATATATTGCTCTTGTGAATTATGAGTTTTAAGTCATATTTAGAAAACAATCTCTGATGGCGTCTTACAGTACCTTTTCAGTCTCATTTTTATTTATGCAAGCCTAAAGTATAGAAGTTGTTTATGCTGACTAACAATTTGAAGTTCACCCTTTCAGACCTTTAGCTATGAATTCATAGACATGTTTATAAATAATTTTTTAAATACAAATATGGTCATACACTATCCTACTACAAAAGTGGTAAATTTCCTTTTTTTTTTTTTTTTTTTGAGACAGTTTTGCTCTTGTTACCCAGGCTGGAGTGCAATGGCACGATCTCGGCTCACCGCAACCTCCGCCTCCCGGGTTCAGGCAATTCTCCTGCCTCAGCCTCCTAAGTTGCTGGGATTACAGGCACACGCCACCATGCCCAGCTAATTTTTTGTAGTTTTAGTAG
>NW_016112817.1:0-1214 GCF_001604975.1 Cebus imitator | reverse complement strand
TTTCACCATGTTGACCAGGATGGTCTCGATCTCTTGACCTCGTGATCCACCCGCCTCGGCCTCCCAAAGTGCTGGGATTACAGGCTTGAGCCACCGCGCCCAGCCCCAAATTTTATTAATTAAAAAAAAAAAAAGCTGGCTGTAGTGCAGTGCACCTATAGTTCCAGCTGCTCAGGAGGCTGAGGTGGAAGTATCACTGAGCCCAGGGGTCCAGGCTGCAATGAGCTATGATCACATTACTGTACTCTGGCCTAGGCAACAGAGCAAGACTGTCTCAAAAAACAAAAGAAAAAAAAAAACATCCTGTTTTTGTATCATGGGTGCAATATCTTCTCATAGATATATATATATTTTTTGAGACGGAGTCTCCCTCTGTCGCCCAGGCAGGAGTATGGTGGTGCAATCTTGGCACACTGCAACCTCTGCCTCCTAGGTTCAAAAGATTCTCCTGCCTCACCTCCCGAGTACCTAGGATTATAGGCGTCCGCCACCTCGCCTGGCTACTTTTTGTATGTTTAGTAGAGACGGGGTTTTACCATCTTGGTCAGGCTGGTCTTGAATTCCTGACCTCGTGATTCACCCGCCTCAGCCTCCCAAAGTGCTGGGATTACAGGCATGAGCCACCGTACCTGGCCCATCTTCTCTTATATTTCTAAGGATAGTGATTGCAGTTTTGGGATATTTTCTTCTGGTCCCTTCATTATCTGTTACTCTCTTGGCTCCTCCTCTTTTGGCTTCTGTCATTTATGTTGGAGGCTGCCTTCAACTCTCAGATGATCCTTGGCTGTCTGTCCCCACTTAAGAGAGAGCTGCCTGGGAACTCCATGGGTGGGGTGGGCAGAGACTGTCAGATATGGGCCTCCCTGGGAGTAGGAAGAGAGGGAGCGGCCTTGGAGTTCCTGTCGGCTTCTTCTCCTGAGTTAGTCATTATCTCCAAAAGGGAATTTTCCAGTCCTCCTTCCGCTGCTTTTAGAGGACCAAGGACTTTTCTGTTTTTGAGGCTTTTGGGCTCTAAGACTTATTTTGTTCTTTGTTGGCTCTTCGCTCCTTACATCATGAGTAGAATGGAAAAAAATTCCCAAACTTGGCCAGGCGTGGTGGCTCACGCCTATAATCCCAGCACTTTGGGAGGCTGAGGCGGGTGGATCATGAGGTCAAGAGATCGAGACCATCCTGGTCAACATGGTGAAACCCCGTCTCTACTAAAAATACAA
>NW_016112816.1:0-1215 GCF_001604975.1 Cebus imitator | reverse complement strand
CTGAACCCAGGAGGCGGAGGTTGCGGTGAGCCGAGATTGCACCATTGCACTCCAGCCTGGGTAACAAGAGTGAAACTCCGTCTCAAAAAAAAAAAGAGTGGCCAGCAGCAGCTGGCAGGCATCGGGGCTGGCTGTGATGGCTCAGTCATCAGGGACCAGAGGGAAGTGACTAGGACTGGGAGAGACTCAGCCCCCCAGTCTTGCTTTAAAACCTTGTGCAGAAACTTTCTGCTGGGAATTCATCAAGGCCAAGTGTCTGACCCTGGTAGCGTCCTTTGATGGAGTGCCCCAAGTGAATGAATTCTCATGACTCAGTCACATTCCCCACGCAGCATGAGCCGGGCACATGGCCAGAAGCCCCTGCAGTTTCCTTTGGGGATGACCAGTGTCTTTCCCTGGGGGTTGAATTTCCTGGGCCTTGGCTTATTAATTTTGTTTTAAAATATGAATTTGTAGGCAAAGTAGTCATTTAAAATGCAAATCCCCTGAACACTTCTGGCACAGAGAACCACACCATCTTCTCCATGGTGTCTCCATCCTTCTTTATACCCTGAAAAAATGATGATTAGAGAGCTCTGCCTTTTGGAAGGCTTTGGCAGTTGGCTCCATGGTTTTTTCCTTTCTGTAGCTGGTTCCACAAACACCTTTGCAGTTGAACTTGGACAGTCTTTTTAGGTATTTCCTCTGCAGAGTGGAAAGTTCAGATGCAGTATTTATAGTAAATTCTTACATGGTGTTTTGTCATCTTTATGTGGAAAACACTGCGCAAATAAGCTTCACCCCGTGGTTTATGATATACACAGCTTTCTCTTCCAACCAGAGGTTATGAAACAGACTGACTCTTGGGCATCTGAAAGGGTTAATAACATGCCCCTGTGTCCGCCTAGGCCATTTCCCTGGTGGTTCCTGGGAAGGTTTTCTGTGTTCCCTCCTCATGACCCTGCTGGTAAACAAACAGTGTTCCCACTGACACTAGTAGGATGAAGCAGATGGTTTCCATTCCAACTGTTTATTCAGTTTATGTATTTTCATTAGCAGTGTTTCCATAGGAAGAGCAGAGGAAATAAAACACAGCCCCCCCTTTTTTTTTTTTTGCTTCTTTTGAGCAGCCCTGGTATAAAAAAAAAAAAAAAAGGTGGTGGAAGATGCTCACAGGTGACAAAAATGACGCCTAGTGCCTGTCTAAGTGTTAGAGGGAGTGACCAGTTTCAGGCA
>NW_016112815.1:0-1215 GCF_001604975.1 Cebus imitator | reverse complement strand
AAAGGAATCTTTTCTGAAGAGCAGTTCTCAATAGTGGGCTTAAAATATTCAGGAAACCATGCTGTCAACACTTGTGCTGCCGCCCGGGCTTTGTTGCACTTCTAGAGCACAGGCCCAGTTGATTTAGAACAATTCCTAAGAGCCCTGGGATTTTCAGAATGGCAAATGTGCATTGGGTTCAACTTCCAGTGACCAGCTGCACTGGCCAGAAAAAGAGAGTTCGCTTATTCGTTGAAGCTTTGAAGCCATGCAGTGACTTCTCTCTAGCTCTGAAAGTCCTAGATGACACCTTCTTTAAATAGAAGGCTGTTCTGCCTGCACTGAAGATCCATTGTTTGGTGAAGCCACCTTCATCAGTGATCTCAGCCGGATCTCCTGGAGACCCTGCCACAGCTTCTCCATCAGCTCCTGCTGCTTCACCTTCAGCTCTCGTGTGATGGAGACGGCGTCTCTCCTTCAACCTCGTGAACTGACCTCTGCTAACTGCCAGCTTTTCTTCTGCAGCTTCCTCACCGCTCAGCCTTCGTAGAAGGAAGGAGAGTCGGGGCCTTGCTCTGAGTTAGGCCTTCACTTAAGCGAATGTTGTGTCTGGTTTGATCTGTCTTGACCCCAGAGCTCCCTCCGTATCAGCAGTGAGGTTGCTTCCGTTTCTTGCCATTCATGTGTTCACTGGATGGGCAGTTTTCATTTCCTTCAAGGACTTTTCTTTTGCATTCACAGCTTGGCTAGCTGGCACAGAGGCCTAGTGTTCGGCCTGCCTCAGCTTCCAGCCTGCCTTCCTCACTCAGCTTCATCCTTCCCAGCTTCCGATTTACGGACGTGAGCGTCTTCTGTTCACTCGAACACTTAGAGCCCTCTAGAGGGCTATTAAGTGGCCTAATCCAAATATTTTTGTGTCCCAGGGAACGAGATGCCCAAGGAAAGGGAGAGAGACCGTGGGGGGGAGGGGAAATGACCAGTAGGTGCCTCTGTCAGAACACATCCAGAATTTATCAGCTCAGTTCACCGCCTTCTATTGCTGGGGCTCGTGGCACCCCAAACACGTACACTGATCACAGATCACCGTAACAGCCAGAATAACAAGAGGACTGAAATATTGGGAGAACTAGCAAAATGTGACAGAGACCCAAAGAGGGCATGTGCTGTTGGGAGTATGGTGTCGATGGGCATCTTTGACTTGGGGCTGCCACAAACCTTCAGTTTGTAAAAAACATA
>NW_016112814.1:0-1215 GCF_001604975.1 Cebus imitator | reverse complement strand
AAAAAAAAAAAAAAAAAAAAAAAAAAAAAAAAAAAAAAAAAAAAAAAAAAAAAAAAACTGGTTATCAACAGATTGCCTAATCAAGAAAAGAATTAGCTCATAAAAACACAATACAAAATTTGTATGTGAGAAATAATTACAGAAACTGATGAAAATGAAGGAATCACAAAAGAGTTATTTGTTCAATTCTATGTAAATAAATGTGGCATAAATTTTAAACCTTCCAAATTCATTAAAATATCTGAACATAACATTGACAACAAAAACCAAGAAAATAACTATTAATTTGATACAAAAATCATAAATATTCGCAACACCACCACTAACTGAACTAAGTGCCACGTTAAAGGATCATATACTGTAAGCAAGTCAATCTTGTTCCAGGATAGTTTAACATTAGGAAATACTTTAACAAAAGTTACCATAGTCATAGATTTAAAGAGAATAGCCAAATGATCATCTCAGATGTAGAAGAGATATTTGATGCTACACAAAGTACTGAATTGATAAAAGTCATCAAGATAGGAACAGAAAAAGACATATACATGCGTGTCCGGAAAATGTGTGTGTGTATACGTGTATGTGCATGAGTGTGTGTGTATTCACATAGAGGAATAAAAATAAATTTAATGCAGGAATAAAAATAAATTACTAGTTAATGAAATTACTAAGGGTCCAAGGGCAAAACATAGATGAAAATAAAATTATCGCTATTTTCAGACATAACTCTGTATCTAAAAATTCTGAGAGATTCAACTGAAAAAGCATTATGTACATGAGAGAAGTCGGTGAGGTTGCAGAGGACAAAGTTAATATGTAGAAATCAGTGGCTTTTATATATGCAAGCAAGTTAGAGAAAATAATGGAAGGCTCCATTTACATTAGCAACAAAAAGTTTCTATAAATAAATATAAGGAACATGTAAATATTTTGTATATGTAAAGCATATATAAAGTATATGTAAGGCATTTTAAAGCATTCCCTAGTGACAGAAAAACAGATGAAAACAAGTGAGTATTCAACCATGTTTCTATTTTTTATTTATGTATTTTGGAGATGGCATCTCAGTCTGTCACCCAGGCTGGAGTTCAGTGGCGTGATCTCAGCTCACTGCAACCTCCACCTCCCAGGTTCAAGCAATTCTCCTGCTTCAGCCTCCCAAGTAGCTGGGACTTGGGACTATAGGCGCACACCACCACACCTGGCTAATTTTTT
>NW_016112813.1:0-1215 GCF_001604975.1 Cebus imitator | reverse complement strand
AAAAAAAAAAAAAAAAAAAAAAAAATTACCAGCTGACCCAATTCTTTAACTCATGGGTATACACCCAAGAAAAATGAAAACATGTATCTATACAAAAACATGTATACGCATGTTCAGAACTACATTACTCATAAAAGTAAAAAGCAGAAAGAACCCAAATGTGCATCAACCAATGAATGGGCCAACAAAGTGTGGTATATATCCGTATAATTAAATATGATTTAGCAATGAAATCATTCACTCGGTCACCCAGGCTGGAATGCAGTAGCACGATCTCGTCTCACTGCAACCACCACCTCCCGGGTTCAAGTGATTCTCTTGCCTCAGCCCCCCGAGTAGCTGGGATTAGCGGCTCACAGCCTATAATCCCGGCACTTTAGGAGGCTGAGGTGGGCAGATCACTTGAGGCCAGGAGTTCAAGACCAGCCTGGCCAACATAGTGAAACCCCATCTCTATTAAAAATAAAAAAAATTAGCTGAGCGTGGCGGTGCATGCCTGTAATCCCAGCTACTGTCAAAGCTGAGGCACAATAATCACTTGAACCTGGGAGGCAGAGGTTGCAGTGAGCTGAGATTGCACCACTGCACTCCAGCCTGGGTGACAGAGCAAGATTCTGTCTCCGATAAAAGATCTAACAAAACAAAAAGTGTTAAAAGGCAATGATTTCCATGGTCAAAAGAGTCTATATTTTTTAAAGGCTTGTCTTAAATTCCTACGAAGAGATCCTCTAAGACAAATAAGATTTGTTTCTTGAAGCATTCGATTCTTGGATTACAGCATCAGAGACCCTCATCATGGCAGTGTCCTGGGCCTTGGATAAGGGAAAGCTAACCGGAAATCATGGTTGCTGAAATGATAATTTAAGTACATGGGGGAAATGGTATTTCTAAATGGTGAATACGAATTTTTTTGCACTCTGCGTTACTTTTTAGCAACACATCTGTCACTTAAGGCAAGATACACTCATGCTTCAGCGAGCTCAGTGCCGCTGCCCCGCTGGCCTCCTTGCTCCACTTGAAGCTGGGCTCGTCTATAAGACTTGAAGCTGCCTGGCCATAGCCATGTCTCCCAGCTCCCCAAGAAACGCTTCAAGAATTGGGAGGAGCAAAAGCAACATAAATAACAACAACGGGCCGGGCATGGTGGCTCATGCCTGTGATCCCAGGACTTTGGGATGCCAAGGTGGGTGGATTACCTGAGGTCAGGAGTTCAAG
>NW_016112812.1:0-1215 GCF_001604975.1 Cebus imitator | reverse complement strand
CTAATTCATTGCAATTAGGACCTTAATGATGCAGAAAGATCAAGAATCCAGTAGTTGAATGGAAGAAATCCTCACAGGCCAGTGAAGTAGGTCACCAAACAGTTGTAATAATCAGCACCAAGCTGCAAAGAAGAGGAAGATACCTTTCCCAAGACTGATCTTTTATGACATTTTCCTTGAAATGTCTCTGAATAACATAAAATTCAGAACTTTTGATAATATATGTAAATTAAAATAATGGTGCATTATATAAATAAAATTTTTAGCTATTATTTTAAGGTATGATTACAACTTCTTTTTTTGTTGGTTGAAACAGATTCTGGATTATTTACCAATATCCTTTTCCCTGCCTAATACCACACATATTTTCCAAGGGCAACTATAATGCCCCCTTCCTGTACTAAGAAAAGTAACCAAGAAATTTGGCTGAGATTAACTCCAACCTCCAGATACAAACTGTTCCAAGCTAATTAATACATGAAATTCTTCCTGTTACTTTATCTTTTTGAGATGGTGTCTTACTCTCTTGCCCAGGCTGGAGTGCAGTGACGTGATCTCAGCTCACTGTAACCTCCACCTCATGGGTTCAAGCGGTTCTCCAGCCTCAGCCTCCCGAGTAGCTGGGATTACAGGCCTAGCTAATTTTTGTATTTTTAGCTGAGATGGGGTTTTACCATGTTGGCCAGGCTCGTCCCAAACTCCTGACCTCAAGCAATCTGTCCCCCTTGGCCTCCCAAAGTGCTGGGATTACAGGCATGAGCCACCATGTCTGGCCTTCCTGATCACTTTAATCAAGAATAGTTCAGTCACAGCACACAGCCCCAGCTGTTCCAGGTAGCCATGTCAGCCATGTTGAGATGGGGCCACTAGCCCAAGCATGATGCTGACAACAGAAAAACAGCAGACTCAAGATATTTACAGAAAATTTAGCCAGAGCCCATTCTGCTTTCCCAGCCTTTGCATTTCTCAGTTATTGGAGCCAACAAATTCCCATTATCTTACAGGCAACAGAAGGCATTCTACTGCATTTAGGAGTCTACTCATAATGAAAGGCAGTGATTGATTTAACTCTACAACAGCCCCAGGTAAAAAGGTTTAGAAAATGGACCTCACAGGAGAATTGCTTGAACCCAGGAGGCGGAGGTTGCGGTGAGCCGAGATCGCGCCATTGCACTTCAGCCTGGGTAACATGAGTGAAACTCCGTCTCAAAAAAA
>NW_016112811.1:0-1216 GCF_001604975.1 Cebus imitator | reverse complement strand
CCAAAAATACAAAAAATTAGCTGGGCATGGTGGTGCGTGCCTGTAATCCCAGCTACTCAGGAGGCTGAGACAGGAGAATTGCCTGAACCCAGGAGACGGAGGTTGCGGTGAGCCGAGATTGCGCCATTGCACTCCAGCCTGGGTAACAAGAGCAAAACTCCATCCCAAAAAAAAAAAAAAAACACAGAATTAGCTGGGCGTGGTGGCACATGCCTGTAACCTCAGCTACTCGGGAGGCTGAGGCAGGAGAATCACTTGAACTTGGGAGGCGGAGGTTGCAGTGAGCTGAGATCACGTCATTGCACTCCAGCCTGGGCAACAAGAGGGAAACTCCGTCTCAAAAAATAAACAAACAAACAAATAAATAAATAATGAAATCACCACAGGACTTTGGGAGGCAGAGGCGAGAGGATCGCTTGAGGCCAGGAGTTTGAAACCAGCCTGGGCAACAAAGGGAGAACCTATCTCATAAAAAATCAAAATAAATAAATAAATATCACCATGGTTGCTCTCTAGAGAATGCATCTGAGACGGGCGAAGCTATTAGAAGAGATTGATGGTTACCTATCGTGTAACCTCTTTCCTAGCAGCACATTTGTTCTCTATTATGTGCTAAGCAAAAGGACTCAGATACCAAGAGGAGTGAGACGGTCCCTACACTAATACACCTCAGTCAGGCCAAGATCAGGAAATAAATGCAAAATATCACTGTAACCTTTCAAAGAAGGACACACACATGAGGGACAGGAGTGGAGCACAGGGAATGAGGAGCTCTGCCTGGGATGTCTCCATAAGGCTTCACAGAGAGGGCAACACCTGGTGGCAGAGGGCAACCAGGCATTTGCAGGGCAGGTGAAGAGAACACACAGCATGCACAAAGAGACTCACCAAGTGAAGTGTGCAGAAGCTGCCAATCAGTCAAAATGCTGGGATGTAAAAGACAAAGCAGGAAGCCAGGAGCAGTGGCTCACACCTGTAATCCCAAGACTTTGGGAGGCCGAGGCGGGTGGATCACCTGAGGTCAGGAGTTCAAGACCAGCCTGACCAACATGGAGAAACCCCATCTCTACTAATAACACAAAAAATAGCAGGGCATGGTGGTGCATGCCTATAATCCCAGCTATTATGGGGGGCTGAGGCAGAAGAATCTGCTTGAACCTGGAAGGTGGAGGCTGCAGCGAGCTGAGATCGCACCACTGCACTCCAGCCTGGGCAA
>NW_016112810.1:0-1216 GCF_001604975.1 Cebus imitator | reverse complement strand
AAAAAAAAAAAAAAAAAAAAAAAAAAAAAAAAAAAAAGGGAAAACAAAAGAGAGACCTAAAAAATGTGAATTTCACTGGGTAGGGATTTTTGTCTGTTGAGTTCACTGATATAATCTCCAGGGCTCAATAGGTATTTATTGATGGAAAAATGGGCGGGTGAGGGTCGACTTCTCTGTGGAAATTTCCACTTTACTCATTGTGGTTGCTTCTTGCTGACCTCTGTGGGCATTTGTGTTTGAGACTCTCTCTCTGGGGAGGTGGCAGGGAGGGCGGCAGGTGCATTACCTTCCTCAGTCAGCGTGTGGCTTGCTGAGATGTCCTCATCAGCGTCAGTGACTATGACTGAGTAGGTGCCCAAATCCTCGAGGCCAGGATTTTTCAGGATGACCTTGGACCTGGCAGAGAGAGGTGTGCAGAGGCTCTGAGAGGAGCTTCTTAGTCCTGTGCACTTGAGGCCTGGGAGCCAGGGAGTCCAGGTTGCCTCTGGTGAGCCTGTACCCCACGCAGACCCTGGCCAAGCCAGGAAGCAGGGGCAGCTGGCTCCTTCCACCTTCTCAGAGTCCCCTCTGGCCTGGCACCTTCAATGGTGCCATAATCTGGGCTTTCTGGCACTGGGTCTGCACTGGCCACACCACCCTGACTTCCTCCAGGGCTTGAGGCCTAGGATTTATGCCTTGCTGGACACAGCTGAGGCCACGAGGTGCTGGGGGAGGAGTGAGACATGGGGCATTTGACAGGGGCCCTTGTGGTCATCTGGTCCAACTCTTCATGTTATAGATGAGGAACTTGAGTACTGACAATTTGTAAGAGCAAGTCCCGGGCACCCAGGCCAGAAACCAAGTCCTCCTTGAAGGTCTCCTTGAAGGTCCTGAGTTAGAGGCACACATAGTTCCCTACAGAAGAGGAATCTCCAAAAGAATGGTGCCATTGGCTGAGTGCAGTGGCTCATGCCTGTAATCCCAGCACTTTGGGAGGCTAAGCGGGAGGATTGGTTGAGCTCAGGAGTTAGAGACCAGCCTGGACAACAGAGTGAGACCCTGTCTCTACAAAAAATACAAAAATGAGCTGGGCATGATGACATGTGCATATAGTCTTAGCTACTCAGGAGGCTGAGGCAGGAGGATTGCTTGAGCTTGGGAGGTCAAGGCTGCAGTGAGCCAAGATCATGCCATTGCACAGCCTGGGCAACAGAGCAAGACCCTGTCTCGAACAAAA
>NW_016112809.1:0-1216 GCF_001604975.1 Cebus imitator | reverse complement strand
AAAGTGGGCGAAGGATATGAACAGACACTTTTCAAAAGAAGACATATATGAGGCCAACAAACATATGAAAAAATGCTCATCACTGGTCATTAGAGAAATACAAATCAAAACCAAATTGAAATACCATTTCACACCAGTTAGAATGGCAATCATTAAAAAAATCTGGACACAACAGATGCTGGAAAGGATATGGAGAAACAGGAACACTTTTACACTGTTGGTAGGAGTATAAATTGTTCAACCATTGTGGAAGACAGTGTGGTGATTCCTCAAGGACCTAGAATAGAAATTCCATTTGACCCAGCAATTCCATTACTGGATATATATCCTGAGGACTATAAATCATTCTGTTATAAAGACACATGCACACATATGTTCTTTGCAGTAGTGTTTACAATAGCAAAGACCTGGAACCAACCCAAATGCACACTAATGATAGACTGGACAGGGAAAATGTGGCACATATACACCAGGGAATACTTCGCAGCCATAAAAAAACAATGAGTTTATGTTCTTTGTAGGGACACGGGTGAGCCTGAAACCATCATTCTCAGCAAACTGACACAAGAACAGGAAATCAAACACTGCATGTTCTCACTCACTGGTGGGTGTTGCACAATGAGAACACATGGACACAGGGAGGAGTGCATCACATACAGGTCTGTTAGCGGGGACTGAGGAGGGACAGCAGTGGGTAGGGAGTTGGGGAGGGATAACACAGGGAGAAATGCCAGACATAGGTGATGGGAATGGAGGCCACAAAATGACATTGCCATGTATGTACATATGCAACAATCCTGCATATTCTTCACATGTGTCCCAGAAACTAAAGTGCAATAAAATATATACATTTAAAAAATTAAATAAAATCAAAATAAAATAATAATAAAAGAATGAAAGAAAAAGAAGTGCTCTGCACATTCCCAGTGGATTAAGGGTTGATGTTGGGAATCTCAAAGTATTTTTCAATTCCCAAACTCTTTAAACAGACTGAGTGTGCAGTGTTGGGACACAACTTTCTAGACAACTCCTGGCTTCCGCCTGACTGCCTCTTTCCCATGGGCAGCTCACTTGACAACTTATTTGCTTTTTCATTGCTGGTTTCTGTGGCCTGTTAAAAGTTCAGTTTCTCCTGCCTTCTGCTAATTCTTCTATAATTTGACAAACAGATTACTATGCACCCATCAGGTTCTAGATGCTGAAGGCACAAAAGTGA
>NW_016112808.1:0-1216 GCF_001604975.1 Cebus imitator | reverse complement strand
CGGGGTTTCACCATGTTGACCAGGATGGTCTCGATCTCTTGACCTCATGATCCACCCGTCTCGGCCTCCCAAAGTGCTGGGATTACAGGCTTGAGCCACCGCGCCCGGCCTGGACATCGTAGTATTTTATCCTCAAATTCTTCAGTAGGTATTTTCAAAGATATAAACTCCCCCTTCCTGTTTTTAACAAACATACCCACACTCCAGTTAGCTACATATGCTTGGGTGGCCAGATTGGCTGGGACAGCACAGGAAGGCCTCCCTGGAAACGTGTGGCACCCAGGACGAGGTGGAGCAGGGCCTCGTGGTGGAGGGGGGGTGTTGCAGGTAGAGGGACCATCAGGGTGCCCAGAAGCCTGGCTCGTAGTGGCTGCAGTGTAAGGTGTCAGGAGAGTGGGTTGGGCAGGGCTGGCTGGTGCTGTAGCCACACAGGCCTGCGTGGGAGTGGATTTTCCTGCAGGTGTCCTGAGAGCACGGAGGGGTTGAGCAGGGCTGTGTCCAGTCTAACTGCTGTTTCCTCAAATGGCTTTTGCCACTTGTGAAGGGCAGGTCTGAGGGCCAGGCTCCAGACGGCCTATGCAGAAACCCATCTCAACTCATTTCTTCTTCTTTCTCCAACAGGGGATGATTTTTGAGAAGCTCAGAATCTGTACTATGCCCCAATTTGTCTGTTTCATGCAAGATCTGCGGCTGCTGAAGTACGATCCCGACGTTGTGGTTACAGATTTACACTTTGGGACAATCCCTGTGAAGCTGTACCAGCCCAAGGCATCCAGCTGCACCCTGAAGCCTGGCATCGTGTACTTCCACGGTGGCGGGGGTGCCCTAGGGAGCTTGAGTAAGAACCCCTTTCTCAGACCTCCCAAACGGTGATGGCACCCCTTAACATAACTTGAAAGAATGGGATCTTCCTGGGACATAACGTTTGCTATCATGACCAGGGAACACCAGGGCAGTTCATGGTTTGCAGGTCATTCAGGGAAAAAATACGGAATATATTGCCCTCTTATACATCTCCTTATTCACATAAATGTAATCTTTTTTTTTTGTTGTTTTTTTTTTTTTGAGACAGAGTTTCACTCATGCTACCCAGGCTTGAGTGCAATGGCACGATCTCGGCTCACCGCAACCTCCGCCTCCTGGGTTCAGGCAATTCTTCTGCCTCAGCCTCCTGAGTAGCTGGGATTACAAGCACGCGCCACCATGCCCAGCTAAT
>NW_016112807.1:0-1216 GCF_001604975.1 Cebus imitator | reverse complement strand
GCCATTGCACTCCAGCCTGGGTAACAAAAGCGAAACTCCATCTCAAAAAAAAAAAAAATAATAATAATGATAATAATAATAGGTTAAAGTTGTCACCCGGGCTGGCGTGCACTGGCGCGATCTCGGCTCACTGCAACCTCCGCCTCCTGGGTTCAGAAATTCTCCCGCCTCAGCCTCCAGAGTAGCTGAAGTTACAGGCGCCTGCCACCACGCCCGGCCAATTTTTGCATTTTCAGTAGAGATGGGGTTTCCCCATGTTATCTAAGCTGGCCTTTAACTCCTGATTTCGGGTGATCCACATGCCTCAGCCTCCCAAAGTGCTGGGATTACAGACGTGAACTACCGCACCTCACCAAATTTGTCTCGTTTTAAGCCATGAAGTTTATGTTAGTTTCTTACGAGAAGAAACAAAGAAAACTGGCCAGGTGTGGTGGCTCACGCCTGTAATCCCAACACTTTGGGAGGCTGAGGCAGGCTGATCACTTGAGGTCAGGAGTTCGAGATCAGCCTGGCCAGCATGGCAAAACCCCGTCTCTACTAAAAATACAAAAATTGGCCGGTCGTGGTGGCTAACGCCTGTAATCCCAACATTTGGGAGGCTGAGGTGGGTGGATCACAAGGTCTGGAGTTCAAGACCAACCTGGCCAAGATGGTGAAATCTCGTCTCTACTAAAAATAAAAAATAGCTGGGCATGGTGGCACATGCCTGTAACTCCAGCTTTTTGGAAGGCTGAAGTGGAGAATTGCTTAAACCTGGGAGGCAGAGGTTGCCGTGAGCCAAGATCATGCCATTGTGCTCCAGCCTGGGTGACAGAGCAAGACTTCGACTCAAAAAAATAAAACAAAAATTAGGCCCAGGTGTGGTGGTGCTCACCTGTAATCCCAGCTACCCGGGAGGCTGAGGCAGGAGAATGGCTTGAACCCGGGAGGCGGAGGTTGCAGTGAGCCGAGATCACGCCATTGCACTCCAGCCTGGGCAACAGGAGCGAAACTCCGTCTGAAAAAAAAAAAAGATAACAATCATTATTTTATGATTATTGGCTAAATTCCAAATGTTATTTTATTTGGATTTGGATTTCACCAGTCTTTTTTTTTTTTTTTTTTTTTTTCTTTTTTTTTTTTCGGATTCCATATGACATTGAGCTGTTTGTCTCTTAATTAGTAAAAAGACCCACGCAGATTAAAAATGGATGATTTCTGTGGCAATCGGGTGGGT
>NW_016112806.1:0-1216 GCF_001604975.1 Cebus imitator | reverse complement strand
AGGCACGCATCACCATGCCCAGCTAATTTTTTGTATTTTTAGCAGAGATGGGGTTTCACCATGTTGACCAGGATGGTCTCGATCTGTTGACCTCGTGATCCACCCGCCTCGGCCTCCCAAAGTGCTGGGATTACAGGCTTGAGCCACCGCGCCCGGCCCTGAAACTCCATCTTAAAAAAAAAAAAAAAAGAAAAAAGAAATAACAATGTTTGAAATAAAAAAAAGATATACTTTTAAATTAAATACCAAGATTCAAACAAGGTACAAGGAAGATATATGTCTGTATAATTCTTTTTTTTTTTTGAGACAGGGTCACCAGGCTGGAATGCAGTAGTGCAATCACAGCTCACTGCAGCCTCAACCACCTATGCTCAAGCTACTCTACTTCCAAAGCCTCCCAAGTAGCTGGGACTACAGGTGTACAACACCATGCCCAGCTAATTTTTAAAAAAAATTTTGTAGAGAGGGGTCTCACTATGTTGCTCAGATTACTCTCAAACTCCTGACCTCAAGCAATCCTCCTTCCTTGGCCTCCTAAACTGCTGGGATTGCAGGCGTGAGCCACAACACCCGACCAATCCAGTGTAATTATAATCAACTGTCCAATAGAATACTTTTGGGAATTTGATAAAATAATTAAAAAATTCATTTGGAAGAATGCCATTCAAAAATAAGCAAGAAGAGTCTTAAGAAGAAAATAAATGAGGGGGAGTTACATAAAAATATTAAAATAAATTATAAATTAGAATGATTAGCAGCAGAATCAAGCAGTCAACTAGGTACAGATAAAGAGGAGAGGGGATGATATGTATCATTCAGTTTACAGTGTTGAGAAACCTAGTTATTTTTTGTGTATCTTTTCAGACACACACACTTAAATATCCTTTTCCAAAGGATATTACTCATCTAATATGTTGATTTTTAAAATTTCATAATATCTATTTTATTTCTATTATCAGATGCTTTAGATGAGCCTAGTTCTTTTGAAAGGCTGTGTAGTATTTTGTTGCTTATATGTAGAATAATTTTTTTAACTCTTTGCTTTTCAATGGGCATATAGGTTATTCTCAAGCCTTTGCTATTCCTTACAAATTGAAATACATCTCTTTGTGTCTGATCCCTTCTTCCATGTAGTGTACATCTGTAGGTTTAGCTTCTATAAGTAAAATTGCTTGATTAAAAGAGTAAATACATTTTACTTTTTTTTTTTTTTTTT
>NW_016112805.1:0-1216 GCF_001604975.1 Cebus imitator | reverse complement strand
AGGATGGGGCTGGGCTCTCAGGAAAGCTGCTCCTTCATTCTATTTCTAGAAGAACCAGAGAATACTAGGTCTTCCTAAGGGAGCAACCACCAAAACTCAAACCACAGGAACATGAACCAGAGGATGCCACTATTTTCCTGCTGAAAGTTCTTTAGAAATCACTAATGCCAACCACCTTCCTTGACAAATCAGGAAACAGAGGCTTCTACTGCAGAGGGGAAAGCTCTGATGTGGATGTTTAGCATGGGCTATCTGAACATTCCTAGAATGCCAGCGGCTGACCTGGGTCCAACTGAGCATCAGAGAAACATGTTTTTCATCTATTTGTTGGAGCTCAGAACATGATACCCCAAAGTATACCACCTTGGCATGTTGAGTACTTTCAACTAAAGGAGTCTGGAAGAACCTCAGAAACTGGATCTTTCTGGCCTCCTATCCTCCTGTCTCTGTCCTTCTTTCTCTCCCAAAGCAAATCATAGAAACCAAAATTCCTCTCCTCCAGGGCAGGTCATAGAGACTAAAACTCCTCTCCCACAAAGCAAGTCATAAAACCTAGAATGATCACTCTCTCCCTTCTCCCTTGAATACCCCCATTCAGAGAGGTCCTGTCCCATACGCAGGAGGAAGGAATGCTACACAGAAAGTCCTAGAAGAATCTGAACACACAGGCCTTGCTGCATTTCCCCCTTAGTCTATTCCCATGAGATCATCCCCTTTTTGTCCAATCACGTTTCTACACAGCTGTCCATTCTTCATTGAACCGAAACATAAACAGTTTTCTCTGGGTCTTTGGGTCTCATTTCTGAAGCCTCCTGTGTCACATAGATCTTAATTAAATAAATTTGTTATGCTTTTCTCTTAACCTGAGTTTTGTTAGAGGAGTGTTGGCCATGACCCTTATGATGGGTGGGGAAAGGTATTGAGACTTTCCACCCCTACATACTCCTGCTTGTTTTCTGTACTTTTCCTTTCCCTGGTGCCATCACCTTCCTGGTGCCATCACCCTCCTGGTGCCATCACCTTCCTGGTGCCATCACCCTCCTGGTGCCATCACCCTCCTGGTGCCATCACCCTCCTGGTACCATCACCTTCCTGGTGCCATCACCTTCATGGTACCATCAACCTCCTGGTGCCATCACCCTCCTGGTACCATCACCTTCCTGGTGCCATCACCCTCCTGGTACCATCACCTTCCTGGTGCCATCACCCTCCTGGT
>NW_016112804.1:0-1217 GCF_001604975.1 Cebus imitator | reverse complement strand
CCCACTGATAAAAAGTGGCAGAAGTGGCCAGGCGCGGTGGCTCACGCCTGTAATCCCAGCACTTTGGGAGGCCGAGGCGGGTGGATCACGAGGTCCAAGAGATCGAGACCATCCTGGTCAACACGGTGAAACCCCGTCTCTACTAAAAATACAAAAAATTAGCTGGGCATGGTGGCGCATGCCTGTAATCTCAGCTACTCAGGAGGTTGAGGCAGAAGAATTGCCTGAACCCAGGAGGTGGAGGTTGCGGTGAGCCGAGATCGCGCCATTGCACTCCAGCCTGGGTAACAAGAGTGAAACTCCGTCAAAAAAAAAAAGAAAATAACAAATCAAAAATAAGAAGTGTTTTGAAACATGTATGTGTGATATATGTATATTACGTGAGTACATATATAAATAACGATCCTAAATTTTTCTTCAAATTTCTTCCTTGATAGGTTTTGAATCTTGATTTTTTTCCAATGTTTGACAATGGAACACATATAAAATGATTCTACTTGGTCTAATTCCTTAATTTTCTAAAAATTTGATTATTCTAATAATAAAGGTCTAAATATGGGTACTATAATTTATTTTCTCCTAAATGCTTCTTGGAAATACCTTAAAAGAAGCTACTGGCTTTTCTAAGTTAGTGTAGTTGGGCTTTATTCTTTTGGTGGGACCATCTTATTGTTTTCTAATGGATGATCAACTAACACTGTAAGATTAGGTGATCTATTCTATTATTACTAGAGCTTGCCCTATCTTTGCTTGTCTACACTATTGTATAAGAAAGTAGTATTTTTTTTTCTGGCTAGGCGTGGTGGCTCATGCCTGTAATCCCAGCACTTTGGGAGGTCAAGGTGGGTAGATCAAGTTTCAGGAGTTTGAGACCAGCCTGACCAACATGGTGAAACCCTATCTCTACAAAATAAATAAATAAATAAATTAGCCAGGGGTGGTGGCATGCGCCTGAATCCCAGCACTTTGGGAAGCTGAGGTGAGAGGATCATGAGGTCAGGCATTTGAGACCAGCCTGACCAACATGGTGAAACCCCATCTCTACTAAAAAAAATACAAAAATTAGCCAAGTGTGGTGGTGTGTGCCTGTAATCCCAGCTACTCAGGAGGCTGAGGGAGGAGAATAGCTTGAACCCGGGAGGCAGAGGTTGCAGTGAGCTGAGATGGCACCATTGCCCTCCAGCCTGGGTGACAGAGCGAGATTCCGCCTCAAAAAA
>NW_016112803.1:0-1217 GCF_001604975.1 Cebus imitator | reverse complement strand
CAGGGTTTCTCCATGTTGGTCAGGCTGGTCTCGAACTTCTGATCTGAGGTGATCCATCCATCTTAGCCTCCCAAAGTGCTAGGATTGCAGGCGTTAACCACCATGCCCAGCCTAGCTTCTTTTTTTTTTTTGACAGAGTTTGCTCTTGTTGCCAAGGCTGGCGTGCAATCTGCAGTCTCAGCTCGCGGCAGCCTCTGCCTCCTAGGTTCAAGACATTCACCTGCCTCCCGAATAGCTGGGATTACAGGCATGTGCCACCACGCTGAGCTAATTTTGTATTTTTAGTAGAGATGAGATTTCTCCATGTTGATCAGGCTGGTCTCCAACTCCCAACCTCAGGTGATCCACCTGCCTCGAGACTCCCAAAGTGCTGGGATTACAGGTGTGAGCCACTGCACCCGGCCACCATTTTAATTTTTTATACATGGAATTTGTTAAATTTGTTAAATTTGAGTTCAAAAAAATACACAGAGATTCAAAAAGCTAGCATAAAATCATGCCTGTCAAATATGTAATAAATTTAAAAGGAGAAGGTAAACATTTGTGCATTTCTAACTTTTGAGGTGGGTTTAATGGAGGGGACTACTTACATTCTCTTGATACTGCCATTAGCAGCTGCCTTCCTATTTATTGGAAATAAAATATTGGCCAGGTGGGGAGCGCCCTTTTTTTTATGGTCTTATAAATTCAACAGGAACTTACTGAGAATATCTTGGCTTGTCAGATAATGTGCCAAGTAGTCTTTTAGGCACTTAAAGGGATAATCCAGTGGGAAAAGGGTGTGGCACTGGAAATGAGTCAAGTGTGTTTGAAAAAAGGCCAGGATGTGACGTGATGGAAGTGGTAGAAAAAACGGTGAGGTTGGTAGGAAGGGCTCTGTGGGAAATAAAACGTAAATTCTTGCATTAGTCGATGTTACTGGGAGTATTTTTGAATTGATGATGGTGTGGATTCCTCCTTTTTGTTTTTCTTTTTTGTAATGGAAAGCCTGTTAAAGGACAACATTAAAGGGCAGTATATGAGTTTTATGAGGCTTATTACATCAAGGAAAGACAAATTATATCAACTTAAAAAGGAAGTAGTTTTAATAAATGTTTCCCGGGCCGGGCGCGGTGGCTCAAGCCTGTAATCCCAGCACTTTGGGAGGCCGAGGCGGGTGGATCACGAGGTCAAGAGATCGAGACCATCCTGGTCAACATGGTGAAACCCCGTCTCTA
>NW_016112802.1:0-1217 GCF_001604975.1 Cebus imitator | reverse complement strand
ATTTTTTTTTTTTTTTTTTTTTTGTAGAAACGAGTTATCACAGGGTGCTCTTAAACTCCTGGGCTCAAGCGATCCCCCTGCCTTGGCTTCCCAAAGTGTTGGGATTACAGGTGTGAGCCACTGCGCCTGACCCAGGGGCTCAAAGTGCCCCTAGACTTCAAGATTATCCCAGCAGAAGCTGAACACTGACTTCCCAAAACTTCACTTATCTTGACTTGGCACTGTATTTTTAAAAATCATTACTGGCCGGGCGTGATGGCTCACACCTGTAATTCCAGCACTTTGGGAGGCCGAGGCAGGCAGATCACCTGAGGTCAGGAGTTAGAGACCAGCCTGGCCAACATGGCAAAACCCCATCTCTACTAAAAATACAAAAACTAGCCAGGCGGTAGTGGCATGTGCCTGTAATCCCAGCTACTCAGGAGGCCGAGGCAGGAGAGGTAGAGGGGTAGAGGATGCAGTGAGCTGCGATTCTACCACTGCACTCCAGCTTGGGTGACAGAGCAAGACTCCATCTCAAAAAAAAAAAAAAAAAGATGATTATTATACTTAGATGTTCTCGAAAGGCAAAACAAAACAAACAAAACAAAACATTTTTTCCAGCAATTTTAATCCACTCCTCAGTAATTAGAAAAACAAGTACATGAGGCCAAATAGTAAAGATGAAGGTTGAAATATCAGAATGTCCCTGACATTGACCTGGCCCTTTGCTGAGCTTGTCTGGCTATTGGGTTTTCACAGGATAGAGAGTCTTCCATGCCTCTGAAATGTAATGGAAGATTCTGAAGGGAGCAAACCCACAGCAAATCAGCACCTTTGAATTTCCTGCTGATCTCTGGAAAGAGAAGGACCCAGCTCTGAAATCACCTCCTCCATGAAGACCTCCCTGATGCCTGGTGCCAGGCTTTCCTGCTGCGTACCCCTGTGGTATGTGGCACACTCCCCTGTTAGACCATTTCCACATGGCCTGATTCATAGCAGACATTCAATAAATTGGTTGGACATAGACCTAATAGAGCATATTGTACCAGAAATTAGGTGGTAGCCGTAAAACACAGGTTACCCACAGAAACCTAAATTTTCTTGTAACCACATTTTAAAAAGTAAGAAGGCCCGGCGCGGTGGCTCAAGCCTGTAATCCCAGCACTTTGGGAGGCCGAGGCGGGTGGATCACGAGGTCAAGAGATCGAGACCATCCTGGTCAACATGGTGAAACC
>NW_016112801.1:0-1217 GCF_001604975.1 Cebus imitator | reverse complement strand
TGGGAGGCCGAGGCAGGTGGAGCACTAGGTCAAGAGATCGAGACCATCCTGGTCAACATGGTGAAACCCCGTCTCTACTAAAAATACAAAAAATTTAGCTGGGCATGGTGGTGCATGCCTGTAATCCCAGCTACTCAGGAGGCTGAGGCAGGAGAATTGCCTGAACCCAGGAGCGGAGGTTGCGGTGAGCCGAGATCGTGCCATTGCCCTCCAGCCTGGGTAACATGAGTGAAACTCCGTCTCAAAAAAAAAAAAATATTTTTTTCTTGATTTTTTTTGTGGTTGCTCTATTCCATCTAATTTAGAAGCTTATTACTCTATGCTATGCTGATGGAAGACAAGTCTTCTCTACATCAGTTCCAGTGAGACTGTCTCCCCTGGGCCAACAATCCTCATCTAGAACTTGGAATTTTGATAAACCCATTCTGAGGTGGTGAGCAGCAGCACCAGAAAAGTTGATCCAGGCCATCTAGGACTCTCCAGGGAAGGGCTTAGGCCTGTCAGAGTGACTTGATAGAAACTGGGGTCCTGCAGTCAATCTGGGACATTGAAACTCTCCTGACATGGTCCCACGAGCTGGGAAAACACCCAGGGTCTCCTTACAGTTTGATCAGATGGCAAATTCTCCAAACTTTGATTGGCCCAAAGCTTAGATCTGCTAGGATCTGAGGTCTATCAAAAGCCAGGCATTCTCTGCCCATTGGAAATTTTTCTATGTCTCAGCTCTTCTCCTCTTCTCATTTTCCTGTTGGCGTGGGAGCATTCAGGCCAAGAGGTGAGGTGGAGACAACCCTACATTAAGTTTCTTTTCAAGGTAGAAAATCTGTCCCCTTGATTGGGAAACTGTAAAAAGACTAGGGCAGCTCAGTGTCTAAAGTAGAGCTTCAGGGGGTATCGAGTCAGAATGTAGAAACTTCAATTCCATTTACTCTCTAGCAACTTACCTAATATCAAAACACATGGTTATGCCATGTTCACAAATATGCATGCACATCTATTGATATGTGTTCATAAGTACATACACAAGCACCATGACAGGCACATCTATTGATATGGGTTCATAAGTGCATACACATGCACCATGACATGTACATCTATTGATATGTGTTCATAAGCACATACACATGCACCATGACATGTACACATGTATGCATGTGCACACCAACTGATGTAAAAATCATTGTTTTATATACTCAATTTTCCTTTGAGTTTACTCT
>NW_016112800.1:0-1217 GCF_001604975.1 Cebus imitator | reverse complement strand
CACCGCGCCCGGCCACTTTTTTCTTTTTTTTTAAGACAGGGTCTCACTTTGTCGCCCAGGCAGGAGTCTGGGTGATGCCATCACTGCTCACTGAAGCCTTGACTTCATAGGCCTGCCTCAGCTTCCCAAAGTGTTGAGATTACAGACATGAGCCTAGAATTTTTTTTTTTTTCCTGTGTGTCCAGTTGGTATATATTTATAGTAACTGCAACTTAACTACTTTATTACTTTATAAAATGATCTCTTCTTTTATTTTAAGACAGGGTCTCACTCTGTTGTCCAGGCTAGAGTGCAGTGGCACGATCATGGCTTGCGGCAGGAACTTCCCAGGCTCAAGTGATCCTGCCACCTCAGCCTCCCAAGTAGCTGGAACTACTAATGTGCACTACCATGTTTAGCTACTTCTTGTATTTTTTTGTAGAGACAGCTTTTGGCTCTGTCGCCCAGGCTGGTCCCAAACTCGTGGGCTCAAGCTATCCTCCTGCCTTGGGCTCCCAAAGTACTGGGACTACAGGCATGAACCACCGTGCCTGGCTAAAGTGATCTTTAAAACTTTGGTTTACTGGTTGGGCATGGTGTCTGATGCCTGTAATCCTAGCACTTTGGAAGGCCAAGGTGGGTGGATAGCTTGAGGCCAGGAGTTCGAGACCAGCCTGGGCAACAGCGTGAGACTCCATCTCTACAAAAGTAAAAGTGAATAAATAAGCAAAAGGCTAACCTTACAATGGCAGGAAAGCATGAGTTTATATCCCCAGGAATAATGACTAAATTTGTGTTCAATTTACCTTGTTTCACTGATTACCATTAGCCAAAGCAGCCCAAACCACACCTTGACTGAAATTGTTTTGGGCTATTTTGTTATCCCCAGCTGGTACTTTGTATTCAAAATAAAGAAATTAAAGAACTTCCTACAGCAAGAGGTACTTTATAAGCATTTGACTGTAAAGTGACTTGTATTTTCTGAGGGATAATTTTTTTTTTAAAGTCTTGGCTTATATTTCATATATTAATGATTCTTTTACTGTAGCTTCAGCAATGACATGAATCTTAGGCAGCAAATCTTTCTGAAACACTCTGTCTCTGGGAGAGAAGGGGAGATACAGGAAGAAGAGAAGCGATAGTGCCTGGTATGAAATTTGGTGCCTCATAAGATTGACTTTAGATAGAAACTATGAAAAAGAAAGTACTGAATGCATTAGTTGTTGTTTACCACTTAC